>NC_047055.1:56010220-56239080 GCF_011762595.2 Tursiops truncatus
TTTAGAAACATTGATGACAAGTTTTCGTGTAGACATATGTTTTCATTTTTTCAGGGTATAGACCTAGGTGTGGAATTCAGTAATTCACATGGCAACTCTATGTTTAACCATTTGAGGAACTGTCAGATATTATATAAAGCAGCTGTAGCATTTTGCATTCCAACAGCAAAGTATGAGGGTTCCAATTTCACCATATACCTACCAACACTAGTTAATACTGGACTTTTTAATTAGTCATCATAGTGGATGTGAAGTGATATTTGATTGTGTTTTTGATTTACTTTTCCCTGATGGCTAAAAATGGTGAACATCTTTGCTTGGGCTCCTTGGATATTTGCATAGTTTCTTTGGAGAATTCTTTATTCAGAACCTTTCTCCATTCTTAAAATAATGTAAAATAGTTAAACATTCTTTCATGGTTTTTACCCCCCAAAATTTATTGATATATAGGTGATGTACAATATTATAAAAGTTACAGAGGGCTTCTCTGGTGGTGCAGTGGTTGAGAGTCCTCCTGCCTATGCAGGGGACAAAGGTTCATGCCCCGGTCCGTGGCGATCCCACATGCTGTGGAGTGGCTAGGCCTGTGAGCCATGGCGTCTGAGGCTGCACGTCCGGAGCCTGTGCTCTACAACGGGAGAGGCCACAACAGTGAGGGGCCTGCAAAAAACAGAAAAAATTTACAAGTATACAATATAGCGAGGCACAATTTTTAAAGGTTATATTCCACTTAGAGATATTACAAAATATTGGTTATATCCTTTGTGTTATACAGTATATCCTAGTAGCTTATTTTATATGTAATAACTTGTACCTCTTAATCACCTACCCCTGTATTGCCCTTCTCCCTTTCCTCTCCCCACAGGTAACCACTAGTTTGTTCTCTATATCTGTGAGTTTGCTTCTTTTTTGTTATATTCACCAGTTGGCTGTAGTTTTTAGATTCCATGTATATCATATGATATCATAAATTATTTGTCTTTGTCTGACTTATTTCACTTAGCATAATACCCCCAAGTCCATCCATGTTATTGCAGATGACAACATTTTGTGCTTTCTAATGGCTGAGTAGTATTCCATTATACTCCTTTATATTCATATATATATATAAGTGACACAAGTGACATTCATATATATTTATATATATATATGTGAATATAATGTCATCAATGACACTTGATGGACACTTATGTTGCTTCCATACCTTGGCATTTCTAAACAATGCTGCTATTAACATTGTGGTGCATGTATCTTTAGAAATTAGTATTTCTGTTTTTTGGGTTTTTTGTTTTTCAGTTATATACCCAGGAGTGGAATTGCTGGGTCATATGTTAGTATTATTTTTAGTTTATTGAGAAACTTCCATACTGTTTTCCACAGTGGCTGCACCAATTTACATTCCCACCAAAAGTGTATGATGGTTCCCTTTTCTCCACATTATCACCAACATTTGTTTTTTGTGTTGTTTTTGATGACAGCCACTCTGAGAGATTTAAGGTGATATCTCATTGTTGTTTTGATTTGCATTTCCCTGATGATTAGCAATGTTGAGCATCTTTTCATGTGCCTGCTGACTATCTACATTTCCACTTTGGAAAAATGTCTATTCAGATCTTCTGCTCATTTTATAATTGGGTTGTTTGTGGTTTTTTTTGATGTTGAATTGTTCATATATTTTGGATATTAAACCCTCATTCATTATATCATGTGCAAAGGCTTTCTCCCATTGCATAGGTTGTCTTTTCATTTTGTCAATGTCTCATTTGCTGTGCAAAAGCTATTAACTTTAATTAGGTCCAGTTTGCTTATTTTTGCTTTTATTTCTTTTGCTTTATGAGACAGATCAAAAAAAATATTGTTACAATTTATGTCAAAGACTGTTCTATGTTTTCCTTTAGGACATTAAGGGTTTCCGGTCTTGTGTTTAGGTCTTTAATCCATTTTGAGCTTATTTTTGTATACAGTGTTAGATAATGTTCTAATGTCATTCTTTTACATGTAGCTGTACAGTTTTCTCAGCATCACTTATTGAAAAGACTGCCTTTTCTGCATTGTATATTCTTGCCTCCTTTGTTGTAGATTAATTGACCGTAGGTGTGTGGTTTATTTCTGGGGTCCCTCTTCTGTTCCATTGATGTATGTGTCTGTTTTTTGTGCCAGTACCATGCTGTTGTGATTACTCTAGCTTTATAGTATAGTCTGTAGTTAGGAAACGTGATTCCTTCAGCTCTGTCCTTCTTTCTTAAGATTATTCTGGCTATTTGGGATCTTTTCTGTTTCCATACAGGTTTTAAAATCATTTGTTCTAGTTCTGTGAAAAATGACATTGGTATTTTGTTAGGGATTGCACTAAATCTGTAGATTGCCTTGGGTAGTATGGCCATTTTAACAATATTAATTCTTACAAATCCAGGAACATGGTATATTTTTCCATCTTTTTCTTATTGACCTCAGTTTCTTTCATTATTGTCTTATGCTTTTCTGAGTACAAGTCTTTTACCTCCTTAGGGAGGTTTATTCCTAGGCATTTTATTCTTTATGATGCAATGGTAAATGGGGTTATTTCCTTAATTTCTCTGATAGTTAATTGTTAGTGCATAGAAATCCAACATATTTATGTATATTAATTTTATGTCCTACAACTTTACTGATGTCATTGATGAGTATTAGTACTTTTCTGGTGGCTTCTTTAGGATTTTCTATGTATAGTATCATGTCATCTGCAAACAGTGACAGTTTTACTACTTCTCTGCCAATTTTAACTTCTTTATTTTCTTTTCTTCTCTGATTCCTGTGGCTAGGATTTCCAATACTATGTTAAATAAAAGTGGTGAGAGTGGCATGCTTTTCATGTTCCTGATCTTAGAGGAAATGCTTTCAGTTTTTCAACATTGAGCATGATGTTAGCTGTGAGTGAGTCATATACAGCCTTTAATATGTTGAGGTATGTTCCCTCTTGCCCACTTTCTGGGGAGGTTTTTTATTATTATTATTATTGTAAATGGATGTGGAATTTTGTCAAAAGATTTTTCTGAATCTATTGAGATGATCATATGCTTTTGTTCTTAAGGTTGTTAATGTAGTGTATCAAATTGATTGATTTGCAGACACTGAAAAAATCCTTGCATCCCTGGAATAAATCCAATTTGATCATGGTGTATGATCATTTTAATACATTTTTGGATTTGTTTTGCTAATATTTTGTTGAGGATTTTAGCATCATTTTTCATCAGTGATACTGGCCTGTAATTTTCTTTTATTGTGAAATCTTTGTCTGGTTTTGGTGATGCTGGTCTCAAAGAATGAGTTCAAGAGTGTCCCTTCCTCTGCAATATTTTGCAGTAGTTTGAGAAGGATAGGTGTTAACTCTTCGCTAAATGTTTGGTAGAATTCACCTGGAAGCAATCCAGTCCTGAAATTTTGTTTGTTGGCAGTTTCTAAATTACTGATTCAATTTCATTGCTGGTAATTTGTCTGTTCATATTTTCTATTCATTGCTTCAGTTTTGGGAGATTGTTCATTTCTAAGAATTTTCCCACTTCTAGATTGTCCATTGTTTTGGAATATATCTGTTTGTAATAATCTTAGGATCCCTTGTATTTCTATGGTGTCAGTTGTAACTTCTGTTTTCTTTCCTGATTTTATTGATTTCGGCACTCTCCCCCCTTTTTTTTCTTGATGAGTCCGGCTAAAGGATTATCAATTTTGTTAATCTTATCAAAGAAACAGCTTTTAGTTTCATTGATCTTCTAAAGGGTTTTTTAGTCTCTATTTCATTTATTTCTCCTATGTTATTCATGATTTCTTTCCTTCTAATAATTTTAGGTTTTGTTTTTTATTCTTTCTCCATTTTCAGTTGTGTCATTGGTCTTATTATTAAGGAAAAGTTTTTTTATATATTCTAGGAATGTTACTTACCAGTTGTATGATTTGCACAATTTTTCTTCTACTTTGTGAGGTGTCTGTTTACTTTTTTGATGGAAGCTTTTGAAATACAAAAGTTTTTAACTTGATAATATCTATTTATATATTTTTCTCTTGTTGCTTTTACTTTTAATATTATATATAAAAAAGTAGTCCTCCTTCCAAGGTTACAAATAATTATTCCTATGTGTTCTTATAGGAGTTTTACAGTTTTACTTCTTACATTTAGCTCTTTGATTATTTTGAGTTAATTTCTGTGTATTGCCTGAGGTAAAAGTCCAATTCTGTTCTTTTATATGTTAATGTACAATTATTCCAGTAATATTTTTTTTAATAAAATGATTTTTCTCTATAGAATTGTCTTGGTACCCTTGTTGAAAATTGGTAGACACATGGTTTTATTTCTGAACTCCTAATTCTATTCCAGTGACCTATAAGTTTATCCTTATGCCAGAACAACATTGTCTTGATTGCCATTTGTTTATGGTAAATTTTGAAATTGGTAAAAATGAGTCCCCCTACTTTTTTTTTCTTTTTTTTTAAGATTGTTATGTCTATTCTGAGTGACTTGCATTTCTATATCAATTTTGAAATCTGCTCTTCCATTTTTTTCAGAAATGGCATTTGGACATTAGATAAAACTTGCACTAAATCTGGAGATCAATTAAGAAAATATTGTGGTCTTAACAATATTAAGTCTTCCAATTCATGAATAAGGGATGCTTTTTCATTTATTTAGGTCTTTAATTATTTTCAACTTTTTCTTGTAGTTTTCAGTGTATAGGTGTTACACTTCCTTTGTTAAAGTTACAACTATGAGTTTTGCTATTTTAGATACTACATTAAGTGGAATATTTTATTGATCTTATTTTCAGGTATTCCTTGGTAATGTGTAGAAATAAAATTGACTTTTGTGTATGCACCCTTTATCCTATAACCTTGGTGAAGTTCTTTACTATTTCTTCTAGGTTTCTTTTTTTTTCTTTTTTTCTGGATGCTTTAAGCTATTCAGTAAACAAAATCATGTCATCTAAAAATGGAGAAAAATATAGTTTTATGTCTTTTTTCCAATCTGAATGTCTTTATTTTTTCCTGCCTAATTGCCCCACCTAGAACCTGTATTCAAGGTTATATAGAAATGTGACAGTAGACATTTTTTTCTTATTGCTTAACTTATCTGGAAAGTGTTCAATTTTCACCAAAAAGTATAACGTTAGCTCTGGGTTGTTATTACAACTGCCCTTTAACAGTGAAGAAATTTCATTCTATCCCTAGTTTGTTGACTGTTTTTATCATAAAACTGTGTTGAACATTGTCCAGTGAGTGAATGCCAGTTGGCCATGGTGTGTAATCCTTTATCTATTGTATCAAGGATATTTGATTTTGCTTTATTTTTAACATTTTTATTAGAGTATAATTGGTTTACAGTGCTGTGTTCCTTTCTGCTTTATAACAAAGTGAATCAGTTATACCTATACATATGTTCCCATATCTCGACCCTCTTGTGTCTCCCTCCCTCCCACCCTCCTTATCTCACCCAACTAGGTGGTCACAAACCACCGAGCTGATCTCCCTGTGCTATATGGCTGCTTCCCAATAGATATCTATTTTACATTTGGTAGTGTGTATATGTCCATGCTACTCTCTCACTTTGTCACAGCTTACCCTTCCCCCTCCCCATATCCTCAAGTCCATTCGCTAGTAAGTCTGTGTCTTTATTCCCGTCTTACCCCTAGGTTCTTCAAGAAACTTTTTTTTCTTAGATTCCATATATATGTGTTAGCATATGATATTTGATTTTCTCTTTCTGACTTACTTCACGACATACTTCACTCTGTATGACACACTCTAGTCCATCAACCTCACTACAAATAACTCAATTTCATTTCTTTTTATGGCTGAGTAATATTCCATTGTATATATGTGCCACATCTTCTTTATCCATTCATCTGATGATGGACACTTAGGCTGCTTCCATGTCCTGGCTATTGTAAATAGAGATGCAATGAACATTTTGGTACATGACACTTTTTGATTTATGGTTATCTCAGCGTATATGCACAGTAGTGGGATTGCTGGGTCGTATGGTAGTTCTAATTTTAGTTTTCTAAGGAACTTCCATATTGTTCTCCATAGTGGCTATATCAATTTACATTACCACCAACACTGCAAGAGTATACATAGAGAATCCTAAAGATGCTACCAGACAACTACTAGAGCTAATCAATGAATTTGGTAAAGTAGCAGGATACAAAATTAATGCACAGAAATCTCTGGCATTCCTATACACTAATGATGAAAAATCTGAAAGTGAAATTAAGAAAACACTCACATTTACCATTGCAACAAAAATAATAAAATATCTAGGAATAAACCTACGTAAGGAGACAAAAGATCTGTATGCAGAAAAGTATAAGACACTGATGAAAGAAATTAAAAATGACACAAACCGATGGAGAGATATACCATGTTCTTCGACTGGAATAATCAAAATTGTGAAAATGACTCTACTACCCAAAGCAATCTACAGATTCAATGTAATCCCTATCAAACTACCAGTGGCATTTTTCACAGAACTAGAACAAAAAATTTCACAATTTGTATGGAAACACAAAAGACCCCGAATAGCAAAAGCATTCTTGAGAATGAAAACTAGAGCTGGAGGAATCAGGATCCCTGACTTCAGACTATACTACAAAGCTACAGTAATCAAGACAGTATGGTACTGGCACAAAAACAGAAAGATAGATCAATGGAACAGGATAGAAAGCCCAGAGATAAACCCATGGACATATGGTCACCTTATCTTTGATAAAGGAGGCAATAATATACAATGGAGAAAAGGCAGCCTTCAATAAGTGGTGCTGGGAATGCTGGACAGACACATGTAAAAGTGTGAAATTAGAACACTCCCTAACACCATACACAAAAATAAACTCAAAATGGATTAAAGACCTAAGTGTAAGGCCAGACACTATCAAACTCTTAGAGGAAAACATAGGCAGAACACTGTGTGAAATAAATCACAGCAAGATCCTTTTTGATACACCTCTTAGGGAAATGGAAATAAAAACAAAAATAAGCAAACGGGACCTAATGAAACTGAAAAGCTTTTGCACAGCAAAGGAAACCATAAACAAGACCAAAAGACCACCCTCAGAATGGGAGAAAATATTTGCAAATGAAGCAACTGACAAATGATTAATCTCCAAAATTTACAAGCAGCTCATGCAGCTCAATAACAAAAAACAAACAACCCGATCCAAAAATGGGCAGAAGACCTAAATAGACATTTCTCCAAAGAAGATATACAGATTGCCCACAAACATATGAAAGATTGCTCACCATCATTAATCATTAGAGAAATGCAAATCAAAACTACAATGAGATATCATCTCACAGTGGTCAGAATGGCCATCATCAAAAAGTCTAGAAAGAACAAATGCTGGAGAGGGTGTGGAGAAAAGGATATTTGATTTTATGTTCATAAAGGATATTGGTCTGCCATTGTTTTTCTTGTGATGTCTTTGTCTGGTTTTGGTATAGAAGATACTGGCCTCAAATAATTTGTTGCAAAGCATTTATTTTTGGAAGAGTTTGTGATGGATTTCTGTTAACTCTTCCTTAAATATTTGAAAGAATTCATCAGTGATGCTATATGGTTCTGGACTTTTCTTTTGGGAAGTTTTGTTTTTTCCCCTAAATCAATCTCCTTGGTTATTTTTGCTTTTTTTCAGATTTTCTGTTGCTTCTTAAGTGAATTTCAATAGTTAATGTCTTTTTGGGAATATGCACATTACATCTAGATTATCTAATATCTTGGCATTAAATTGTTCAGATTATTCCCTTATAATACTTTTTTTATTTCTATAGGATTGATAGTAATGTCCCCTCTTTTTATTCTGTATTTTAGTAATTTGAGTCTTTTTTCTTGGTTAGTCTAGCTAAAGGTTCATCCGTATTTTTAATCTTTTCAGAGCCAACTATAGTTTTCATTAGATTTCTCTATATATTTTTTTCTAATTATATACTTTATTTCTGCTCTTTATGAGTTTTCTTTATTCTGCTTGCATTGGGTTCAGTCTGTTATTCTTCTTCCATTTTCTTAAGGAGAAAGGTTAGTTTACTTACTTTGCATCCTTCTTCTTCTCTAATATAAACATTTAGAGTTGTTAGTAAGGAATTGTGAATTAAAACAAAGATAAGATAGCACTACACAGATATTAGAATGGCAAAAATCCCAAACACTGACATCAAATGCTGGTGAGAACTTTGAGCAACAAGAATTCTTATTCATAGTGGTAGGAATGAAAAATGATACAACCACTTTGGAAGACAATTTGATATTGTATTAGAGTTCTCCAAAGAACAGAACCAGTAGGATACACGTGTGTGCGTGTGTGTAATAGATTTACAATAAGGAATTGGATTACACAATTATGGAGACTGACAAGCCCTGACCCAGTATAACCTATGATATACTTCCAAGTCCAAGTCTAAAGACCTGACAACCAGGAAAGCTGATGGTGTGTTTCCATTATGAAGACTGGCAGTCTTGCTGTCCAGGAAGGGCTCATGTTTCAGTTTATATCTAAAGGCAAGAAAAAAACTGATATCCTAGCTTGAAAAAAGTCAGGCAGGAAGAGTTTCTTCTTATTCAAGCTTTTGGTTCTATTCAGGCCACCCTGTTTGGATAAGGTCCATCCACATTAAGGAGAACAATCTGCTCTACTCAGTTTACAGAAGCAAATGTTATATTCATCTAGAAACATACTCATAGACATATCTAGAATAATGTTTGACCAAATGTCTGGGCACAATGTGGCCCATAAATTTTACACATAAAATTAATAATCAGAGGCAGTTTACAAAACTAAACATATTCTTATCATGCAATCCAGCAGCAATGATCCTTAAAATTTACCAAAATGAAATGAAAACTTAAATCTACACAAAATCCTGCACACAGATGTTCACAGCTTTTTTATTTATAATTGCCAAAACTTGGAAGCAACAAACATGTCCTTTAAGGTAGACAGATAAACTATGGCATATTCATATAGTGGAATATTATTCAGTAATAAAAATAAATAAGCTATCAAGCCACAAAAGGACATAGAGGAAACTTAAATGCATATTGCTGAGTGAAAGAAGCCAATTTTGAAAGGGTTACATTCTATATGGATCCAACTGCATGACATTATGGAATAGGGAAAACCATGGCAACAGTAAAAATATCCATGGTTATCAGGGTTTCTTCATGATAGAAGAATAAATAGGTGGAGCACAAGGAATTTTTAGGGCAGTGAAATTATTATTCTGTATGATATTGTAATGGTGGATACCTGTCATTTACTTTTGTCAAAACCCATAAAATATACAGTACTGGGGGGGACCTTGAAGATGGCGGAAGAGTAAGACGTGGAGATCACCTTGCTCCCCACAGATACACCAGAAATACATCTACACGTGGAACAACTCCTACAGAACACCTACTGAAGGGTAGCAGAAGACCTCAGACCTCCCAAAAGGCAAGAAACTCCCCACGTACCTGGGTAGGGCAAAAGAAAAAAAGAAAAAACAGAGACAAAAGAATAGGGACGGCACCTACACCAGTGGGAGGGAGCTGTGAAGGAGGAAAAGTTTCCACACACTAGGAAGCCCCTTCGCGGGCAGAGACTGCAGGAGGCAGAGGGGGGAGATTCGGAGCCATGGAGGAGTGCAGAGAAATGGGTGCGGAGGGCAAAACGGGGAGATTACCACGCAGAGGATCGGTGCCAACCAGCACTCACCAACCCGAGAGGCTTGTCTGCTCACCCACCGGGGTGGGCGGAGCTGCGAGCAGAGGCTCCGGTTTCGGTTTCAGTCGGAGCACAGGGAGAGGACTGGGGTTGGTGTCTTGAACATAGCCTGAAGGGGTTAGTGCACCACGGCTAGCCAGGAGGGAGTCTGGGGAAAAGTCTGCACCTGCCGAAGAGGCAAGAGACGTTTCCTTCCCTCTTTGTTTCCTGGTGCGCGAAGAGAGGGGTTTAAGAGTGCTGCTTAAAGGAACTCCAGAGACAGGCGCAAGCCGCGGCTAAAAGCGCGAACCCCAGAGATGGGCACGAGCCGCGGCTAAAAGCACGGACCCCAGAGACGGGCGTGAGCTGCGGCTAAAAGCATGGACCCCAGAGACGGGCTGGAGACACTAAGGCTGCTGCTGCCGCCACCAAGGGGCCTGTGTGCGAGCACAGGTCACTCTCCACACCCCTCTTCCATGGAGCCTGTGCAGCCCGCCACTGCCAGGTTCCTGGGATCCAGGGACAACTTCCCCGGGAGAACGCACGGCGGGCCTCAGGCTCGTGCAACGTCACGCAGGCCTCTGCTGCCACAGGCCCGCCCCGCACGCAGTGCCCCTCCCTCTCCCCCGGCCTGAGTGCGCCAGAGCCACCGAATCAGCGGCTCTTTTAACCCCGTCCTGTCTGAGCAAAAAACAGACGCCCTCCAGCGACCTACATGCAGACGCAGGGGCAAATCCAAAGCTGAGTCCCTGTGAGCTGTGAGAACAAAGAAGAGAAAGGGAAATCTCTCCCAGCAGCCTCAGAAGCAGCGGATTAAAGCTCCACAATCAACTTGATGTACCCTGCATCTGTGGAATACATGAATAGACGAGTCATCCCAAATTGAGGAGGTGGGCTTCGAAAGCAAGATCTATGATTTTTTTCCCGTTTTCCTCTTTTTGTGAATGTGTATGTGTGTGCTTCTGTGTGAGATCTTGTCTGTATAGTCTTGGTTCCACCATTTGTCCTAGGGTTTTATCCGCCCATGGTTTTTTTTAAAAAAATTTTCTTAATAATTTATTTTAATAACTTTATTATACTTTACCTTCGTTCTTTCTTTCTTTCTTTCTTACTTTCTTTCCTTCCTTCCTCCCCTCCTTTAGACAACGAATCATCCCAAATTGAGGAGGTGGTCTCTGAGAGCAAGATTTATGATTTTTCCCCCTTTACCTCTATTTGTGAGGGTGTATGTGTATGATTCTGTGTAAGATTTTGTCTGTATAGCTTTGCTTCCAACTTTTGTCCTAAGGTTCTATCCGTCCCTTTTTTTTTTTCTAAATAAGTATTTTTTAATTCAATAACTTTATTATACTTTATTTTATTTTTACTGTATCTTCTTTCTTTCTGTCTTTTTTCCTTCTTTCCCTCCTTCCTCCCTCCCTCCCTCCCTCCTTTCTTTCCTTCTTGCCTTCTTTCCTTCTTTGCTTCTTTCTTTCTTTCTTTCTTTCTTCCTTCCTTCCTTCCTTCCTTCCCTCCTCTTCTTCTTTCTTTCCTCATACTTCTAATAATTCTCTCTACTTTTTTCCCCTTTTTATTCTGAGCCGTGTGGATGAAAGGCTCTTGGTGCTGCAGCCAGGAGTCAGGGCTCTGCCTCTGAGGAAGGAGAGCCAACTTCAGGACACTGATCAACAAGAGACCTCCCAGATCTACATAATATCAAATGGCGAAAATCTCCCAGAGACCTCCATCTCAACACCAGCACCCAGCTTCACTCAACGACCAGCAACCTACAGTGCTGGACAACCTATGCCAAACATCTAGCAAAACAGGAACACAACCCCACTCATTAGCAGAGAGGCTGCCTAAAATCATAATAAGTCCACAGACACCCCAAAACACACCACCAGACATGGACCTGCTCACTAAAGAGACAAGATCCAGCCTCATCCACCAGAACACAGGCACTAGTTCCCTCCACCAGCAAGCCTACACAACCCACTGAACCAACCTTAGCCACTGGAGACAGACATCAAAAACAGCGGGAACTACAAACCTGCAGCCTGCAAAAAGGAGACCCCAAACACAGTAAGATAAGCAAAATGAGAAGACAGAAAAACACACAGCAGATAAACGAGCAAGATAAAAATGCACCAGATCTAGCAAATGAAGAGGAAATAGGCAGTCTACCTGAAAAAGAATTCAGAATAATGATAGTAGGGATGATCTGAAATCTTGGAAATAGAATGGACAAAATGCAAGAAACAGTTAACAAGGACCTAGAAGAAATAAAGATGAAACAAACAAAGATGAGCAACACAATAAATGAAACTAAAAGTACTCTAGATGGGATCAATAGCAGAATAACTGAGGCAGAAGAACGGATAAGTGACCTGGAAGATAAAATAGTGGAAATAACTACTGCAGAGCAGAATAAAGAAAAAAGAAGGAAAGGAACTGAGGACAGTCTCAGAGACCTCTGGGACAACATTAAACGCACCAGCATTCGAATTATAGGGGTTCAAGAAGAAGAAGAGAAAAAGAAAGGGACTGAGAAAATATTTGAAGAGATTATAGTTGAAAACTTCCCTAATATGGGAAAGGAAATAGTTAATCAAGTCCAGGAAGCACAGAGAGTCCCATACAGGGTAAATCCAAGGAGAAATATGCCAAGACACATATTAATCAAACTGTCAAAAATGAAATACAAAGAAAGCATATTAAAAGCAGCAAGGGAAAAACAACAAATAACACACAAGGAAATCCCCGTAAGGTTGACAGCTGATCTCTCAGCAGAAACCCTACAAGCCAGTAGGGAGTGGCAGGACATACTGAAAGTGATGAAGGAGAAAAACCTGCAACTAAGACTACTCTACCCAGCAAGGATCTCATTCAGATTTGATGGAGAAATTAAAACCTTTACACACAAACAAAAGCTGAGAGAGTTCAACACCACCAAACCAGCATTACAACAAATGCTAAAGGAACTTCTCTAGACAAGAGACACAAGAGAAGGAAAAGACCTATAATAACGAACCCAAAACAATTTAGAAAATGGGAATTTGAACATGCATTTCGATAATTACCTTAAATGTAAATGGACTAAATGCTCACACCAAAAGACACAGATTGGCTGAATGGATACAAAAACAAGACCCTTATATATGCTGTCTACAAGAGACCCACTTCAGACCTAGAGACACATACAGACTGAAAGTAAGTGGATGGAAAAAGATATTCCATGCAAATGGAAACCAAAACAAAGCTTGAGTAGCAATTCTCATATCAGACAAAATAGACTTCAAAATAAGGACTATTAAAAGAGACAAAGAAGGACACTACATAATGATCAAGGGATCGATCCAAGAAGAAGATATAACAATTGTAAATATTTATGCACCCAACATAGGAGCACCTCAATATATAAGGCAAATACTAACAGCCATAAAAGGGGAAATCGACAGTAACACATCCATAGTAGGGAACTTTAACACCCCACGTTCACCCATGGACAAAACATCCAAAATGAAAATAAATAAGGAAACACAAACTTTAAATGATACATTAAACAAGATGGACTTAATTGATATTTATAGGAGACTCCGTCCAAAACCAACAGAATACACATTTTTCTCAAATGCTCATGGAACATTCTCCAGGATAGATCATATCTTGGGTCACAAATCCAGCCTTGGTAAATTTAAGAAAATTGAAATTGTATCAAGTATCTTTTCTGACAACAACACCATGAGACTAGATTTCAATTACAAGAAAGGATCTGTAAAAAGTACAAACACACGGAGGCTACACCCTACACTACTTAATAATGAAGTGATCACTGAAGAAATCAAAGAGGAAATAAAAAAATACCTAGAAACAAATGGCAATGGAGACACAACGACCCAAAGCCTATGGGATGCAGCAAAAGCAGTTCTAAGGGGGAAGTTTATAGCAATACAAGCCCACCTTACAAAGCAGGAAACATCTCAAATAAACGACCTAACCTTGCACCTCAAGCAATTAGAGAAAGAAGAACAAAAATACCCCAAAGCTAGCAGAAGGAAAGAAATCATAAAAATCAGATCAGAAATAAATGAAAAATAAATGAAGGAAACAATAGCAAAGATCAATACAACTAAAAGATGGTTCTTTGAGAAGATAAACAAAATGGATAAACCACTAGCCAGACTCATCAAGAAAAAAAGGGAGAACACTCAAATCAATAGATTTAGAAATGAAAAAGGAGAAGTTACAACTGACACTGCAGAAATAAAAAAGATCATGAGAGATTACTACAAGCAACTCTATGCCAAAAAAATGGACAATCTGGAAGAAATGGACAAATTGTTAGAAATGCACAACCTGCCAAGACTGAATCATGAAGAAATAGAAATTATGAACAGACCAATCACAAGCACTGAAATCGAAACTGTGAGTAAATATCTTCCAACAAACAGAAGCCCAGGACCAGATGGCTTCACAGGCAAATTCTATCAAACATTTAGAGAAAAGCTAACACTTATCCTCAAACTCTTCCAAAATATAGCAGAGGGAGGAACACTCCCAATTTCCTTCTACGAGGCTACCATCACCTTGATACCAAAACCAGACAAGGATGTCACAAAGAAAGAAAACTACAGGCCAATATCACTGATGAACATAGATGCAAAAATCCTCAACAAAATACTAGCAAACAGAATCCAACAGCACATTAAATGGATCATACACCATGATCAAGTGGGGTTTATTCCAGGAATGCAAGGATTCTTCAATATACGCAAATCTATCAATGTGATACACTATATTAACAAATTGAAGGAGAAAAACCATATGATCATCTCAATAGATGCAGAGAAAGCTTTCAACAAAATTCAACACCCATTTATGATAAAAACCCTGCAGAAAGTAGGCACAGAGGGAACTTTCCTCAATATAATAAAGGCCATATATGACAAGCCCACAGCCAACATCGTCCTCAATGGTGAAAAACTGAAAGCATTTCCACTATGATCAGGAACAAGACAAAGTTGCCCACTCTCAACACTCTTATTCAACATAGTTTTGGAAGTTTTAGTCACAGCAATCAGAGAAGAAAAGGAAATAATAGGAATCCAAATCGGAAAAGAAGTAAAGCTGTCACTGTTTGCAGAAGACGTGATACTATACGTAGAGAATCCTAAAGATGCTACCAGAAAACTACTACAGCTAATCAATGAATTTGGTAAAGTAGCAGGATACAAAATTAATGCACAGAAATCTCTGGCATTCTTATATACTAATGATGAAAAATCAGAAATGGATCAAGAAAACACTCTCATTTACCATTGCAACAAAAAGAATAAAATATCTAGGAATAAACCTACCTAAGGAGGCCAAATACCTGTATGCAGAAAGTTATAGGACACTGATGAAAGAAATTAAAGATGATACAAATAGATGGAGAGATATACCATGTTCTTGGATTGGAAGAATCAACGTTGTGAAAATGACTCTACGACCCAAAGCAATCTATAGATTCAATGCAATTCCTATCAAACTACCACAGGCATTTTTCACAGAACTAGAACAAAAAATTTCGCAATTTGTATGGAAACACAAAAGACCCCGAATAGCCAAAGCAATCTTGAGAACGAAAAAAGGAGCTGGAGGAATCAGGCTCCCTGACTTCAGACTATACTACAAAGCTACAGTTATCAAGACGGTATGGTACTTGCACAAAAACAGAAAGATAGATCAATGGAACAGGATAGAAACCCCAGAGATAAACCCACGCACATATGGACACCTCATCTTTGATAAAGGTGGCAGGAATGTACTTTGGATAAAGGACAGCCTCTTCAATAATTGGTGCTGGGAAAACTGGACAGGTACATGTAAATGTATGAGATTAGATCACTCCCTAACACCATACACAAAAATAAGCTCAAAATGGATTAAAGACCTAAATGTAAGGCCAGAAACTATCAAACTCTTAGAGGAAAACATAGGCAGAACACTCTATGACATAAATCACAGCAAGATCCTTTCTGACCCACCTCCTAGAGTAATGGAAATAAAAACAAAAATAAACAAATGGGGCCTAATGAAATTTCAAAGCTTTTGCACAGCAAAGGAAACCATAAACAAGACCAAAAGACAACCCTCAGAATGGGAGAAAATATTTGCAAATGAAGCAACTGACAAAGGATTAATCTCCAAAATTTACAAGAAGCTCATGCAGCTCAATAACAAAAAAACAAGCAACCCAATCGAAAAATGGGCAGAAGACCTAAATAGACATTTCTCCAAAGAAGATATACAGACTGCCAACAAACACATGAAAGAATGCTCAACATCATTAATCATTAGAGAAATGAAAATCAAAACTACAATGAGATATCATCTCACACCAGTCAGAATGGCCATCATCAAAAAATCTAGAAACAACACATGCTGGAGAGGGTGTGGAGAAAAGGGAACACTCTTGCACTGCTGGTGGGAATGTGAATTGCTTCAGCCACTATGGAGAACAGTATGGAGGTTCCTTAAAAACTACAAATAGAACTACCAGATGACCCAGCCATCCCACTACTGGGCATATACCCTGAGAAAACCAAAATTCAAAAAGAGTCATGTACCAAATTGTTCATTGCAGCTCTATTTACAATAGCCTGGAGATGATAACAACCTAAGTGCCTATCATCAGATGAATGGATAAAGAAGATGTGGCACATATATACAATGGAATATTACTCAGCCATAAAAAGAAACGAATTGAGCTATTTGTAATGAGGTGGATAGACCTAGAGTCTGTCATACAGAGTGAAGTAAGTCAGAAAGAAAGAGACAAATACCGTATGCCAACACATATATGGAATTTAAGAAAAAAAATGCCATGAAGAACCTAGGGATAAGACAGGAATAAAGACGCAGACCTACTTGAGAACAGACTTGAGGATATGGGGAGGTGGAAGGGTGAGCTGTGACAGGGCGAGAGAGAGTCATGGACATATACACACTAACAAACCTAAAGTAGATAGCTAGTGGGAAGCAGCCGCATGGCACAGGGATATTGGCTCAGTGCTTTGTGACAGCCTGGAGGGTTGGGATAGGGAGGGTGGGAGGGAGGGAGACACAAGAGGGAAGACATATGGGAACATATGTATATGTATAACTGATTCACTTTGTTATAAAGCAGAAACTAACACACCATTGTAAAGCAATTATACCCCGATAAAGATGTTAAAAAATATATATATATATACAGCACCAAGAGTGAACTCTACTGTGAACTATGGACTTTAGTTAACACCATATCAATATTGGCTCATCAGTTGTAACAAATATACCACGCTAATGTAAGATGTTAATAAGGGGTGAAATTTGGGGATAAGGAGTAAAAGGAGTAGAGTAGAACTCTCTGTACTTTTATCTTAATTTTTTTCTGTAAAAGTAAAACTTCTCAATCAAAATAAGGTCTCAACTGGAAAAAGAAAACTAAATGGATTCATGTTCTCCCATGTTTCTATCAGCTTATTTTGTTTCTAATCTGTCTTGAGTCATCACAACTTGTTATTTCTTTACCTACCTTCAATGATAGGGTTAAGCATACATGGAATGGCACTTTCCAACTCAGATAAAATAAATGTGGTCTTGAAAGTGGGGTCTTCCAGGGGGCTACCTGATAGGTCAAATAATGGTAATTCTCTGAGAATGGTGCTATAATGTAGCTCCAACCTAGTTCCGCTCCCTCCAGTGACTACCAGGTTGCTGATTTTTACCATGGTTGTAGGCTGTTGATTTTTATTTTTATTTTTTGGGGGTACATGGGCCTCTCACTGCTGTGGCCCCTCCCAATGCAGAGCACAGGTTCCAGGCGCACAGGCTCAGTGGCCATGGCTCACGGCCTCAGCGGCCATGGCTCATGGGCCCAGCCACTCCGCGGCATGTGGGATCCTCCCGGACTGGGGCACGAACCCGTGTCCCCTGCAACGGCAAGTGGACTCCCAACCACTGCGCCACCAGGGATGACCTAGGCTGTTGGTTTTTAAGACCACCATGGAGCTGGAAAAAATCAATGAAAATAAGACAAGTTAAAACACTACATAGGGATTCCCTGGTGGCGCAGTTGTTGAGAGTCCACCTGCTGAGGCAGGGGACATGGGTTCATGCCCCAGACTGGGAAGATCCCACATGCCGCGGAGTGGCTGGGCCCGTGAGCCATGGCCGCTAAGCCTGCGCATCCAGAACCTGTGCCCTGCAATGGGAGAGGCCACAACAGTGAGAGGCCCGCGTACCACAAAACAAAACAAAACAAAACAAAAAAACACCACATAGGCTGCCGTACTTACCAATATTGAACTTTTTTCTTGAATAAGTGCTTTCCAGAATACTCCAAGACTTTGGTTAATTTCTAGTGTCCTCAGAATGTTAATTGTGATTATTATTTTCCAATTTTCTTAGTGTTTTTATGGAAGAGAATTTAACAAGGTTCTTACTCTATCACTTTCTGTGCTGTCACTTCCTGAAGTACCCTTTGAATCCTGAAAGAATACAAAATATATCATCAAAATATTTTTAAAATATTTCTGGTTAGAAAATTATCAATCCCAAATGATTAATTAATTGTAAAAATAATAACAGTCATCAATCATGACTCTAACTTTTCTAAGTTTCAAAGTTTAAATATTCTTAGCACTATCGAAAATTTGGGTAAACACTTTCTGAATTCCAGCCATTTGAGAAAGAACATATGAAGATCAATATATCATTTTTATTATTCTGGAAAATAGTGTTGGAGGATATCTTTAAGTCTAGAGACAATTATGGATTCTCACAACTAACTATAAAGAGATTAAAATCTGCAAGGCAGCTTGCCTGAAAAATCACCCACTTGACAAATACATTCACCCATAGAACAAAGAGTACAAGATAGTCAAAGAGAGAATACACTGACTTTTCAATATCAAGATTCTGTTTCCTGAGCAGTATGTCCTAATACATATTTTTGTTCCAGATTGCACAAATGTCTTGTCCTACCATAGGGAGAAGTAAGTGAGGGAGAGAGAGAGACTGAAAGTTTTCACTCCAATACTAATCTGTTGTGTGGAACAAAGAAAAAGTTACCTCCCTTCTCTGAAATTTTTAGGGCAAGGTAGTAAATGTCCCTCCTCAACTTTTGTATTTATATCCATAAATAGTGATCAATAAAAATACCTTATTTTAAGTACCAGAAAGTTGGAAAACCATACCATGGCAATGAAAAATCTATGCCAGTTGAAAACAAAGTGTAACTAGTTTTTGCCACATTACTATCAGTTTCCTAGTTATTACATATCAATTGTATGAATCTTTGTAAACTATTTAGAGTAGATAATCTTTCAGTTTTATAATTATTTGATTCATTCAAGTATTCATGGAGTGACTACTGTTTCCTAGGCTTTATGTCATACCCAGGGGTTAAAGATAAATAAAATACAGTCCTTAACTTCAAACTCTTTGCAGTATACTTCAGAATACAAGAAGAAATGGGATACCATTGAACTACTTGAGGAGTTGTTCTTCCTTCTCAATGAGTACTGAGAAGTATTCAAAAATTCCTTTTGTAGGTGCAAAGTTTCTTATGGCCCCATCTTTGCAGAAGTGTTGGATTGTTAAAAGTTGAATTCCTTAGTCTTTAAAAATTTGAGGGTTTTTAAATTTTTTGTTTAGAAATAGAAAAAAATAAAAAATTGAACATATCACAACTTAAGTGATTAATTTGGGTCTAATTTTCCTCTCCAATACAAATTAGAGTATGTTTTTTCAGTTCCTGATAGGAAATAATGGTGCTGATAAGCACCTGCCATTTTCCAGATTCTAAGTCTATGAGATTCTGCTCAAATTGAAAGGGACTGTTCCATTCTTGCTTTCTGTTTGCTAGCTGCTTGGATCTGGAGACTTTAAAATGCCAAACACTTGTAAGGATGCCAACGACATTTTCCTCTAAGGGATTGAGAGGAAAATGTAAGATGTAAATGTAAAGCTCTTTACACAATATGCAAAAGGAAACATAAACAAACAAGCAGGCATAAATAAATTAGTGGATGTCTGTACGTGTGTTGGGGTTGGGAAGTGAGTTGATAGAAAGTATTCAGGAAGCCATGTTAAAATTCTAATTCAGTGACTTTGTTTTCTAAAATAATAGATCTGCTGTTGCTGTATTTCCTGTTTCAGATTGATAATAATTAGGAAAAATTTTTGGATGGAATTATTTTCCAATTTAACTTTCTTGGCACCATTTCTCTACAGGGAAAGTATCCTTGAGATAAACATACACACCCGTGACAAAACAATAGATTTTAATTAATAATTTAAGAAATAGACTCAAATGAACATTGGTTCCTAGAGTACAATTGTCCATGAACTACTTGGTTCCAAAAAAGCTTTTGTGATATTTACCCACTATTCTTTACAGTGAAGGAGAGAGAAAGAATTCTTCTCAATTAAAATGGAGTATGTGTGTGGTATGAATATTGGATATTAAGGTAGATTAAATAAAACTTCTTTTAAAAATAGAATGGTAAGGAATTTCCTGGAGGTTCAGTGGTTAGGACTCCACACTTTCACTACCAAGGTTCCATCCTGGTTGGGGAACTAAGATCCCACAAGTTGTGTGGTGCACCCCCCCACCCCAAAAAAAGCAGCCTTCATGGAACTTATATTCTATTGTGGAAGACAGACAATGAACAGATACATGGATGCACAATCTAAAGTGATAGAATGGTAAAGATAGTGGTTTTAGGAAACAATCTGCACAAGAAAGTACAAATGTCAAAAATAGAGACAGAAATCTTCTGTGAACCAAAAAATTATTCTGCTTTGTCTTTACCCTTGACTCACTAATTTTAATGCTCTTCTTTCACTATCCCATAGAGTGGATATAACTTATTCTTACCTTTCATTGACCCTTCTTTTAGTAACAACAGGCTAATTTTTTCATGGCCTTTCATCTACCTCTTCCATATAGTGTATTGGTTAAGTTCTAACTTTGTTTCAACACATCCCGTGTTCGAATACTTGCTTTATCACTTCACATCTGTGTAACTGTAAACAATTTACTTAACCCTCGTATCAATTCCCTAACCCTATAAAATGGCAATAATAATAGTTTCCCACTCTCTATAGGGCTGTCTTAGGGATTAAATTAGTTAATATCTGTAAAGGTTGTAGAACAGTGATTAATTAATATATAGGTACTGTCAATGTCGTTTTAGCAAATATTATTGATCTCTCTAGGTACAAGTGCAGCACAAGAACCAGACCCAGCAAATATTCATACTCTATCCTTTGGGCACAATGATAGGACGAGGGATAAGCACATGATTCAAGTTTATCTCACCACAATTAATTCTGTAATATTTTCTTGAGTTATTGGAAAGAGAAAGTTCACTTTCCAATGGTCTCCTGAGCTAGTAAAATATGTCTGGAGATGCTGGGAAACATGTTGTCATTTTCTGGAAATAATCAGTCTGACAGTGAAGATAGCACAGAGGACAGATTAGCCTTGAAAATAACAGAGAAAATATTTATTGTATATTTGAAAACCTGGATCAAATATTTCCTGAAGTGAGATATTCCTGGACTTTACCAATGTTTGAACAGGTAAGCTATAACCAGATCTATCACTTTGAACTAAAAAAGTTCCTATTACTCTGGAGTCTTGCTTTCTTCATTTATCTTATATTTTCACCATGTCTATGACCAGCAAAATACTCAGTTGTTTAGCTACAAAAGCTATAGAAGTATATGGTACAGTCCAAAAAACTAAGGATATACATATGATTCGTATATGACCTTTTCAAGAAATCGATTAGCCAAAATCTGAGCATGAACTAATTTTTCCTATGATTGTGAAGTAAACAATATGCATCTTAATCTTAATGTATATGTATATACAGTAGTCCTTTATAGTCTGAAGTTTCCCTTTCCACAGTTTCAGTTCCCCATGGTCAAACATGTTTCAAAAATACTAAATAGGAAATTCCAGAAATAAACTATTCTAAGTTTTAAATTGAATGCTGTTCTGAGTAGTGTGATAAAATCTCACACTGCCCTGCTCCTTCCTTCCTGAGATCCCCAGTCATCCACATCCTCTGCTCCTTACTTCCAACCATTGACATCGTCATGGCTAGATGATCCAGGAACACCCAAAACAAATGATCCTCCTGATTCATCAGAAGGTCAGTAGTAGCCTAACACTACCTCAAAATTCCTACATCATTCACCTCACTTCATCTCACATCATCATCAGAAGACGGGTGAGAACAGTACAATATAATATTTTGAGAGAGAGAGACAGACCACATTCACAAAACTTTTATTACAGTATATTGTTATAGTTGTTTTATTTTATTATTTGTTATTTTTTAATCCCTTACTCTGCCCAACTTATAAATTAAACTTTATCATAAGTATGTATATATAGGAAACCACGTACTCTATATAGGATTTTGTACTATCCATGGTTTCAAGCATCCATTATGGGTCTTGTAATATATCTCCAGTGGATAAGGGGAACTAATGTATTTTATTTTAATGTGTTAATAAAAAGACCTTAGAGAAATTACTCCTGAGTGGAAGTGTTGGCCCAAGAAGATGGATTTCACTTATTGGACTGGAATATCTAAAATGCCAACTATTCTTGAGGCAAAGTGATTACCTACATCACATATTGGTTTACTCCTTTTTTGTCCTTAATGATTATCCAAGTTTATAAAATAAAGAAATGACCCCTAAGTAAGAAGCTCTTAGAACAGTAATTCTCAATTCTTACTGTATATCAGAATACCTTTTAACAAACTTCCCAAGAGATGTTGCTGTCTACCAATTGAAAATTACTGTTATAAAGAAATGATAGATCTGGGAGTGGAGAAAGTACTATAAAGCTCTACTATTACGAATCAAAGGGAAAAACAGGAGTGTTGTGGTTTATTCTCTGTATTTTTACCACATTTGCTTCATTTCCTAAGCACTTGCACTATTCTTAGCCAGTGGTTATATAGAAAGGTACTGGCACACTAACGATACCAAACTGTAACTGACTGACAATAATATAAAGTTCCTCTCAAGGTATTTCATGTAAACAGAGAATGCTTCCTTAAAAGTAATAACTCTGATGTCAAACTTAGCACAGTGGAAAAAAGTGGATTTTTAGGCAAATAGGACTTTTTGGGGTCCTTCTGAATTGTTATATGAGGTAAGTCCTTTCCTCCATATCTTCCATTTTGTTGCTATATATGTATATATGTATAAAATAATATAGAGTGAGTTGGCCAAAAAGTTCATTCAGATTCTCCATGTTATATATATATATATATATATATATATATATACACATATATATATAGGGTTGGCCAAAAACAGATTTTAGAAAAAAATGAATGAACTTTTTGGCCATCCCACTATATATCACTGTTTTTCACATCTTTTCATTTTTTTATTTTTTAAAATTTATTTTTAGCTACATTGGGTCTTTGTTGCTGCACCTGAGCTCTCTCTACTTGTGGTGAGCATGGGCTACTCTTCACTGTGGTGCACAGGCTTCTCACTGCAGTGGCTTGATTTGTTGCAGAGCACAGGCTCTAGGTGTGCGGGCTTCAGTAATTGTGGCACATGGGCTCAGTAGTTGGGGCTCATGGGCTTTAGAGCACAGCCTCAGTACTTGTGGACACAGCCTTAGTTGCTCAGCAGCATGCGGGATCTTTCCGGACAAGGGCTTGAACCCATGTCCCTTGCATTGGCAGGCAGATTCCCAAACACTGTGCCACCAGGGAAGCCCTTATTTTTCACATCTTAAGTGAGGTGTTTTATGGCATGTGGATATAGACTTGACACTTAAATATTTCTTTCTTTCTTTCTTTCTTTCTTTCTTTCTTTCTTTCTTTCTTTCTTTCTTTCTTTCTTTCTTTCTTTCTTTCTTTCTTTCTGTTTTTCTCCCTATACTTCTAAGACATGTGGCTGACATGGTATTGGTCCTCTGGCTTGGTGTCAGGCCTGTGCCTCTGATGTGGGAGAGCCAAGTTCAGGACATTGGTCCATCAGAGATGTCCAGCTCCACGTAATATTAAACAGTGAAAGCTCTCTCAGAGATCACCGTCTCAACACTAAGACCCAGTTCCATCCATCAACCAGCAAGCTAAAGTGATGCACACCCTATGCCAAACAATCAGCAAGACAGGAACACAACACCACCCATTAGCAGAGAGGCTGCCTAAAATCATAATAAGGTCACAGACACCCCAAAACACACCACTAGACATAGTCCTACACACCAGAAAGACAAGATCCAGCCACATCAATCAGAGCACAGGCACTAGCCCCCTCCACCAGGAAGCCAACACAACCCACTAAACCAAGCTTAGCCACTGGGGGAGACAAAAAATACTGTAAGCTACAAAGCTGCAGCCTGCAAACAGGAGACCCCAAACACAGTAAGTTAAGCAAAATGATAAGACAGAGAAACACAAAGCAGATGAAGGAGAAACATAAAAACCTACCAGACCAAACAAATGAAGAGGAAATAGGTACTCTCCCTGAAAAATAATTCAGAGTAATGATACTAAAAATGATCCAAAATCTTCGAAATAGAATGGAGAAAATATAAGAAATTTTTAACAAGGACCAAGAAGAATTAAAGAACAAGAAAACAATGACAAACAACACAATAAATGAAATAGAAAATTCTCTAGAAGGAATCAATAACAGAATAATTGAAGCAGAAGAAAGGACCAGTGACCTGGAAGATAAAATAGTGGCAATAACTACTGCAGAGCAAAAAAAGGGAAAAGAATGAAAAGAATTGAAGACAGTCTTAGAGACATCTGGGACAAGAGTAAACACAACAAAATTCGAATTATAGGGATTCTAAAAGAAGAAGACAAAAAGAAATGGACTGAGAAAATATTTGAAGATATTATAGTTGAAAACTTCCCTAATATGGGAAAGGAAATAGTTAATCAAGTCCAGGAAGCACAGAGAGTCTCATACAGGATAAATCCAAGGAGAAACACGGCAAGACATATATTAATCAAACTGTCCAAAATTAATTGCAAAGGAAAAAATATTAAGGGAAAACACAAATTACGTACAAGGGAATCCCCATAAGGTTAATAACAGAACTTTCAGTGGAAACTCGGCAAGCCAGAAAGGAGTGGCAGGACATATTTAATGTGTTGAAAGGGAAAAACCTACAACCAAGATTACTATACACAGCAAGGATCTCATTCATATTTCACAGAGAAATTAAGACCTTTATAGACAAGCAAAAGTTAAGAGAAGCCAGCACCACCCAATGAGCTTTACAACAAACGCTAAAGGAACTTCTTTAGGTAGAAAACACAAGAGAAGGAAAAAACCTAATGTAACAACACCAAAACAATTAAGAAAATGGTAATAGGAACATACATATCAATAATTACCTTAAAAGTAAATGGATTAAATTCTCCAACGAAAAGACATAGACTGGTTGAATGTATACAAAAACAAGACCCATATATATGCTGTCTACAAGAGACCCACGTCTGACCCAGGGACACATAGAGACTGAAAGTGAGTGGATGGAAAAAGATATTCCATGCAAATGGAAATCAAAAGAAAGCTGGAGTAGCAATTCTGGTATCAGACAAAATAGACTTTAAAATAAAGACTATTACAAGAGACAAAGAAGGACACTACATAATGATCAAGGGATCAATCCAAGAAGAAGATATAACAATTGAAAATATTTATGCACCCAACATAGGTGCACCTCAATACATAAGGCAAAAGCTAACAGGCATAAAAGTGGATATATACAGTAACACAGTCAGAGTAATGGAATTTAATTCCCCAATTCCACCAATGGACAGATCATCCAAAATGAAAGTAAATAAGGAAACACAAGCTTTAAATGATACATTAAACAAGATGGAGTTAATTGATATTTATAGGACATTTCATCCAAAAAAAAAGAATACACTTTATTCTCAAGTTCTCATGAAACATTATTCAGGATAGATCATATCTTGGGTCACAAATCAAGCCTTGGTAAATTTAAGGAAATTGAAATCATATCAAGTATATTTTCTGACCACAATGCTATGAGCCTATATATCAATTACAGTAAATAATGTGTATAAAATACAAATATATGGAGGCTAAACAATACACTACTTAATATCCAAGATATCAGTGAATAAATCAAAGAGGATATCAAAAAATACCTAGAAACAAATGACAATGAAAACACGACGACCCAAAACCTCCTGGATGCAGTAAAATCGTTCTAAGATGGAAATATAATGCAATACCGGCCTACTTCAGAAATCAAGAAACATTTCAAATAAACAACCTAACTTTACACCTAGGGCAATTAGAGAAATAAGAACAAAAAAACACCAAAGTTAGCAGAAGGAAAGAAATCATAAAAATCAGATCAGAAATAAATGAAAAATAAATGAAGAAAACAATAGCAAAGATCAATAAAACTAAAAGCTGGTTCTTGGAGAAGATAAACAGAACTGATAAATCATTAGCCAGAATCATTAAGAAAAAAGAGAGAAGACTAAAATCAATAGAATTAGAAATGAAAAAGGAGAGGTAACAACTGACACTTCAGAAATACATAGATCATGAGAGATTACTACAAGCAACTCTATGCCAATAAAATGGAGGACCTGGAAGAAATGGACAAATTCTTAGAAAAGCACACCTTCCATGACTGAACCAGGAAAAAATAGAAAATATAAACAGACTAATAACAAGCACTGAAATTTAGACTGTGATAAAAAATTTTCCAACAAACAAGGCCGAAGACAAGACGGCTTCACAGGCGAATTCTATCAAACATTTAGAGAAGAGCTAACACCTATCTTTCTCAAGCTCTTCGAAAATATAGCAGAGGGAAGAACTCTCCCAAACTGATTCAACGAGGTCACAATCACCCTGATACCTAAACCAGACAAAGATGTCACAAAGAAAGGAAACTACAGGTCAATATCACTGATGAACATAGATGCAAAAATCCTCAAAAAAATACTAGCAAACAGAATCCAACAGTACATTAAAAGGATCATACAACATGATCAAGTGGGGTTTATCCCAGGAATGCAAGGATACTTCAATATATGCAAATCAATGAATTTGATACACCATATTAACAATTTGAAGGAGAAAAAACATATGATTATCTCAATAGATGCAGAAAAATCTTTTGAAAAAATTCAACACCGATTTATGATAAAAACCCTCTAGAAAGTAGCGATAGAGTGAACTTACTGCAACATAATAAAGGACGTAGATGACAAACCTACAGCCAACATTGTTCTCAATTGTGAAAAAAATGAATCCATTTCCACTAAGATCAGGTACAGGACACGGTTGCCCACTCTCACCACTATTATTCCACATAGTTTTCGAAGTTTTAGCCACAGCAATCAGAGAAGAAAAAGAAATAATATGAATCCAAATCGGAAAAGAGGAATTAAAGCTGTCACTGTTTGCAGATGACGTGATACTATACATAGAGTATACTAAAGATGCTACCAGAAAACTACTAGAGCTAATCAATGAATTTGGTAAAGTAGCAGGATACTAAATTAATGCACAGGAAATCTCTTGAATATACACTAATGATGAAAAATCTGAAAGAGGAATTAAGAAACACTACCAATTACCATTGCAACAAAAAGAGTAAAATACCTAGAAATTAACCTACCTAAGGAGACAAAAGACATGTATGCAGAAAAATATGACACTGATGAATGAAATTATACATGATACAAACAGATGGAGAGATATATCATGTACTTGGATTGGAAGAATCAACATTGTGAAACTGAATATACTACCTCAAGCAATCTACAGATTCAATGCAATCCCTTTCAAACTACCAAGGACATTTTTCACAGAACTAGAAAAAAAACTTCACAATTTGTATGGAAAGACAAAAGACCCCGAATAACTAAAACAATCTTTAGAAAGAAAAATGGAGCTTGAGGAAGCAGGGTCCCTGACGTCAGACTGTACTACAAATCTACAGTAATCAAGACAGTATGGTAATGGCACAAAACCAGAAATATAGATCAATGGAACAGGATAGAAAGCCCAGAGATAAACCCACACACATATTATGACCTTATGTTTGATAAGGGATGCAAGAATATAAAATGGAGAAAAGACAACCTCTTCAATAAGTGGTGCTAGGAAACTGGACAGGTACATGTAAATTAATGAAATTAGAACACTCCCTAACACCATACACAAAAACAAACTCAAAATGGATTAAAGACCTAAATGTGTAGCCAGGCAGTATAAAACTCTTAGAGGAAAACCTAGACAGAACGCTCTATGACATAAATCACAGCAAGATCCTTTTGACCCACCTCCTACAGAAATGAAAATAAAAACAAAAATAAACAAATGGGACCTATTGAAACTTAAAAACTTTTGCACAGCAAAGGAAACCATAAACAAGATGAAAAGACTCCCCTCAGAATGTGAGAAAATATTTGCAAATGAAGCAACTGACAATGTACTCATCTTCAAAATTTACAAGCAGTTCATGCAGCTCAATATCAAGAAAACAAACAACCCAATCCAAAAATGGGCAGAAGAACTAAATAGACATTTCTCCAAAGAAGATATACAGAGAGTCAACAAACACATGAAAGGATGCTTAACATCTCTAATCATTAGAGAAATGCACTTCAAAACTACATTGAGGTATCACCTCACACCAGTCAGAATGGCCATCATCAAAAAATATCCAAACTATAAATGCTGGAGAGGATGTGGAGAAAAGGGAACCCCCTTGCACTGTTGGTGGGAATGTAAATTGATACAGCTACTATGGAGCACACTATGGAGGTTCCTTAAAAAACTAAAAATAGAACTACCACATTACCCAGAAATCCCCCTCTTGGGCGTATACCCTGAGAAAACCATAATTCAAAAAGAAACATGTACCACAGTGTTCATTGCCGCTCTTTTTACAATAGACAGTATATGGAAGCAACC
This sequence comes from Tursiops truncatus, assembly GCF_011762595.2. Classification (NCBI taxonomy): domain Eukaryota; kingdom Metazoa; phylum Chordata; class Mammalia; order Artiodactyla; family Delphinidae; genus Tursiops; species Tursiops truncatus. The sequence continues at coordinate 56,038,915 of NC_047055.1, forward strand.
TAAATGTCCATCTACAGATGAATGGATAAAGAAGATGTGGCACATATATACAGTGGAATATTACTCAGCCAAAAAAAGGAACAAAATTTAATTATTTGTAGTGAGGTGCATGGACCTAGAGTCTGTCATACAGAGTGAAGTAAGTCAGAAAGAGAAAGACAAATACTGTATGCTAACACATATATATGGAATCTAAAAAAATGGTTATGAAGAACCTAGGGGCAGGACAGGCATAATGGTGCAGATGTAGAGAATGGACTTGAGGACACAGGGAGGGAGAAGGCTAAGCTGGGATGAAGTGAGAGAGTGGCATGGACTAATATATCCTACTAAATGTGAAATAGATAGCTAGTGGGAAGCAGCCGCATAGCACAGGGAGATCGGCTTAGTTCTTTGTGACCACCTCGAGGAATGGGATAGAGAGGTTGGGAGGGAGAGAGACACAAGAGGGAGGGGATATGGGGATATATGTATATGTATAGCTGATTCACTTTGTTATAATGCAGAAAGTAACAAAGCATTGTAAAGCAATTATACTCCAATACAGATGTTTAAAAAAAACCCTGTATTCTGTATTTTATTTTTCAAACAGCCAGTGTCCACATTTAAAATGCAGATTTTTGAAATAATTTAGTCTACTAATTCAATGAAAAATAATACAACTTCCTTTAGTATCACAATATATAAAATGGCATTATAAACTCCATTTGGCAACACTGGTAGGTCTAGTTTGTTTATAATGTGGTAATATTCTTCTATTTCCTTATTGCTTTTCTGCCTAACCTAATTTTTCTATGCAATACTAAATATTGCATTTTGAATTATCCGAATACTGTTATAGCTGAATTTTATATTTCTCCCCATATATTTTATCCCTATTTTTTAACTGTGGTACTATAAATTTTATCATTTTACCCATTTTAAAGTGTACAATTCAGTAGCATTAAATCCATAACTTTTTGAACATGACCAATAAAACATTGTATCCATTTAAAATAACTCACCATTCCCCTCTCTTCCCAGCCCTTCTTAATCTCTATTATGCTTTCAGTCCTCATGAATTTGCCTATTCTAGGTAAATCATATAAGTTGAATCATATGTCCTTTTTGTGCCTGGTCAATTCAGGCTAGCATAATATTTTCAAGTTCTTCCATGTTGTAACATGTATTGGAATTTCATTCCCGTTTAAGACTGAATAATATTCTGTTGTATGTATATACATTTTGTTTATCTATTCTTCTGCTGATGGACATTTGAATTGTTTTTACCTTTTAACTGTTGTGAATAATTATGCTATGAACGTTGGTATTCAAGTGTGTGTTTGAGCTCTGCCTAAATTATTTTGGGTAGATACCTAATAGTTTTGGTAGGTCATATGAATATTCTAGATTTAGCCTTTTGAGAAACCACCATACTCTGTCCCACAGTGGCTGTGCCATTTTTCATTCCCATGAGCAATGCACAAGGGCTAAAATTTCACCACACCTTCCCCAACACTTGTTAATTTCCCATTTTTTTAATGTATTATAGTGATCCTACTGGGTTTGAAGTTGTATCACACTCTTTTTATTTCACATACCCCTAATGATTAGTGATATTTCTAATATCCATTTGTATATCTTCTTAGGAGAAATGTCTATTAAGTCCTTGGCTTATTTTTTATTGTGCTGCTTGTTTTCTTTTTGCTAAGTTGTAGGAGTTCCATATATTCTTGATACTAATTTCTTACCAGATATATGATTTACAAATATTTCTCCCTTATTATTGATTGTTTTCTCATACTCTTGATTGTGTCCTTTGTTGCCCAAATATTTTTAATTTTTATAAAAACCAATGTATATATTTTTTGTTATTTGTGATTTTGGTACCATATCCACGGTATTATCACAAGTCCAATGTCATACATTTTTCCCATGAGTTTTCTTCTAACAGTTTTATAGTATTAGCTTTTAAGTTTAAGTATTTTCTGAATTTTGAGTTAAATTTACATATAGTGTAAGTTAGGGATTAAACTTCATTGTTATGGTTGTTTTTGATAAGTCCTTATTTCTAAAAGAGTCTCACCCTAGCTTTTCCTTCAGGGCTTAGATGTCACCACCTGGAAACACTTACCCCTGGTGTATTTTGGTTTATAATTCTCTTGTAGCTTTAATGAGCAAAGTATGCCACTTTTACCATCTGAATTCCAACTTATGGTTAACATAGATGAGCAAATCGGTCTTCAAGTATCCCCGAGTGAGCTTCAAATGGAAGTACAGCATAATTTGCAAATAAGTTCTGCTCTGCTACCTACAGTTCAAGGAGAGAAACCAAAAACCTTGTTGCCACTGTTCAAGACTTAAGATCACTGCATCATCAGGAAGGAAGTGGGGCAAATGCAAGTAAAAATATTACAAAGCTTTCCTACCATTTTGAAAATTATTTTTTCTGGATTATGCATTTGCTTGGTTTCTATAAACTTTTGATTGATTTCCTAGCTCCTACAAAGTTCAGACAGCTTCTCATTTTTTTTCATATTTCTGTGGGGAAAAGAGACCTTGGAGCTTCCTAGTTCACCATTTTGCTGACACTCTTCAACACATGTCATTTTATGATTCATATATTTTTCACTCTGTTCTTAGGTTTATATATATTTATAATTGTTTTATGTTTCCCTGATGCATTGACCCTTTCATTATTATAAGATGTCCTTCTTTGTCTGTAGTAAAAATTATTTTCTGAAAGTTTGCATTCACTAATGTAACTTTATCCACTTTATCCACTCCAGTTCTCCTTTGGTTACTGTTTGCATAGTATATAATTTTCCATTGTATTACTTTCAATCTTTTTGTGGTTTTGAATCATATATTTCTCCTGCAGATACCATATGCTTATAATGTTTTATTTTTTGTATCCTACAGCCAATTTCTTCCTTTTGATTACACTGTTTAGTTAATTTATACTTAATGTAGAAACTGATAAGGTTGGAGTTTTGCGTGTCATTTAATAATTGTTTTCTTTTCATATTATGTCATTTTTATTCCTCTATTGCTCTATTACTGCCTTCTTTTGTGTTAAATATATGTTTTCTAGTGTACCATCTCAATTCTCTTGTAATTTCTCTTGCTATAGTTTTGTTATTTACTTAGAGATTTCCCTAAGCATTACAAAATATCTTAACTTGTAATAATCTAGTTTGAATTAATATCAACTAATTTCAATATTATACCAAAATTTTCTTACTATATCACTTTACCTTTTCCCCATATTTTGAGCTGTTATGGACATATTAATTACACCTTTATAAATTATAACCTATCAATACATTTTTTTAAATTACTGCTTTATGAAGTTATCTTGTAAATCAGATAGAAAACAAGGAAAGAAAAGTTTTGGAATGAAAAATGTATTTATAGTATATTTTATATTTACCTATGTAGTTACCTCTTACAAGGCTTGTTATAGATTCAAAATACTGTAGATGCCCATCATTTCATCCTGAAGGACTTCCCTTAACATTTATTGTAGGTCAGATCTGCTGGCTCTTAACTTCATTAACTTTTGTTCATCTAGGATGTCTTGATTTACCTCTCATTTTTGAAGGTCAGTATTGCCATATATAGAATTCATGAATGACAGTTATTCCTTCAGTACTTAAAATATCATTCCACTGTCTCTGGCTTCCAAGTTTCTAATAACTAATCTGCTGTTAGTTTTTTTTTTTAATTTTTATTTTATATTGGACTATAGTTGAGTTTCAAAGTTGTGTTAGTTTCAGATGTACAGCAAAGTGATTCAGTTATATTAATCTGATGTTAATCTTATTGAAGCATCCTTTTGTGTGAATGGGTACTTACCTTTTGATACTTTCAAGATTCCCTCTTAATATTTTATTTTTAGTAATTTTATTACAATGTGTCTTTGTGTAGATCTCTTTGAGTTTATCCTACTTGGAATTTATTACTTTTCTTGGAGGTATAAATTAAGGTTTTACATTTAATTTAAGAAGATTTTGGCCATCATTTATTCAAATATACTTTTTTTCTTATTTTTTTCTCTCATCTCTGAGACTTTCATAATGCATATGTTGGTATAATTGATGTATCCCATGGTCTCTGAGTCTGTATTCATTATTTTTTCTGTCTGTTCCTCAGGCTGGATAATTCTAATTAACCTCATTTCAAGTTCACTGATTAATTCCCTTCTCAGTTCAAATCTACTATTGATCCTGCAGTGAATATTTGCATTTCAACTATTACAGTTTTTAACTCCAGGATTTCTATTTGGTTATTTTTCCTATTTTTTACCTTTTTGTTGATAGTATTTTTGGTGATACCTAATTTTCATACATCTATTTAAATAGTTTGATATGAGCATATTTAACATAACTAATTTAAATTCTTTGTCTAGAAAGGCAAAAATCTGGACTTCATTGGGGTCAACTATTAATAATTCTCTGAAAATGAGGCATTTGGCAGAGCTCCAAACCTGTTGTCTTCCTCTAGTGGCTGCTAGGCTTCTGTTTTTCACAGTTCTTGCGGTTGCAATACTGGAGATAGTGAGACTGGAATACAGCAAGATAAAAACCACAAAGGTCACTGTTCTTTCTAGGGCTCCTAGTACAAAGTTGAATAAAAGTGATGAAAGTAGGCATCCTTGTCTTGTTCCTAATCTTAGAGGGAAATATTTTAGTCCATCATCAAAGAATGTGATGTTATCTTTGGGGTTTTAATAAATGTCCGTTATAATGTTTAAAAAATTTCCTTCTACTCCTAGTTTGCTGAGTGTTCTTTTATGAAGTGATGTTAAATTTTAACAAATGCTTTTCTGCATATATTTAGATGATCATGTGGGTTATTTCCCCCGATTCTATTAATCACATGCATTACATTGGTTGATTTTTAATGTTTAGCCAACCTTGTATTCATGTAATAAATTCCACATAGTCATGATGTATAATCTTTTATATATATATATATATAAATTTATTTATTTATTTTTGGCTGTGTTGGGTCTTCGTTGCTGTGTGCAGGCTTTCTCTAGTTGCAGTGAGTGGGGGTTACTCTTCATTGCGGTGCACGGGCTTCTCATTCCGGTGGCTTCTCTTGTTGTGGAGCATGGGCTCTAGATGCATGGGCTTCAGTAGTTGTGGCACGCGGCCTCTAGAGCGCAGGCTCAGTAGTTGTGCTGCATGGGCTTAGTTGCTCCGCAGCATGTGGGATCTTCCCAGACCAGGATTTGAACCCATGTCCCCTGCATTGGCAGGCAGATTCTTAACCACTGTGCCACCGGGGAAGTCCATGATGTATAATCTTTTAATGTGCTGTTAGATTTAGTTTGTGTTATAGGCTTAATTGTTTCAAAATTCATATGTTGAAATCATAACCTCAGTACCTCAGAATGTGACTATATTTGGAAAGAAGGCTTTTAAAGTGATAACTAAGGTTAAATTAGGCCATTGAGATGGTCTTTAATCTAGTATGACTGGCGTTTTTATAAGAAGAAATTAGGGCAGAGATACACACAGAGGAAAGACCATGTGAAGACACAGAGAGAAGATGGTCATCTACAAGCCAAAGAGACAAGCCCTTAGAAGAAACCAAACTTGCCAGAACCTCGATCTTGGACTTCTAGCCTCCAGAACTGTGAGAAAATAACTTTATGTTACTTAATATACTCAGTCTGTAGTATTTGTTATGGCTGCCCTGACAAATTGATAAAATTTGCTAGTATTTTATTAAATTTTTATATCTGTATTTGCACCAGATATTGTTTTGTCATTTTTTTCTTGTGGTATCTTTTTTGGGTATTGATATCAGAGTAATTCTAGCCTCATAGAATGTGTTAAATGGTATTCCCTCTTTATCTATCTTTGGAGGAGTTTGAATACGATTGGCAATAATTCCTCTTTAGATATTTGGGAGAATTCACCTGTGACCTTGTCTGGTTTATTTCCCACAAGGTTCATCCATGTTGTAACATATAACATACTTCCTTAAATTCTGAATTTGAATAATGTTGAATAATGCTGAATAATGTTCCATTTTGTGAATATACAACATTTTATTTATCCATTTATGAGTCAATGGACATTTGAGTTGCTTACATTTCTTGGCAATTGTTAATAGTGCTGCTGTGAACATGGGAAAGAAAATCTCTCTTTGACCCTGCTTTAAATGATTTTGGATAAATACTCAGAAGAGCGATTGCTAGATTATATAGTAGTTATATTTTTAATAATTTTAGGATTTATTTTCCAGAGTGGTATATCATTTTACAATCTCACCAGCAGTGCACAAGTTCTCCAACTTTCCATATACTTACTACACTTGTTACTTCCGTGTGTTTCCTATGTTTGTTTGTTTTTATTATCCATCAAATGGATGTGAGAGGAAGTCTATTGTGGTATTAATTTGAAAAACTCTGAAAATTATGATGTTAAATATCTTTTCATATGCTATCTAGCTATTTACCACCTTTGTAGTAATGTCTATTCAAGTTCTTTGCCTATTTTTAATTAGGTTATTTCATTTTTTAATTGTTGATATATAGGAGTTCTTTATATATTCTAGATATTAACCCCTTAACAGATATATTTTTGCAAATACTTTCTCCCATTTCATAGGTTACCTTTTCACTCTATCGACTGTGGTCTTTGATGCACAAAGTTAAGTTTGATGTTGTCCCATTTGTCTATTATTTATTTTGTTACCTGTGTTTTTGATGTAGTATACAAGAAATTATTGTAAGTTTGATATCATAAATGGTTTCCCCTATGTTTCCTTCTATGAATTTTACACTTGTAGATGTTGACTTTGCATCTTTTATTCATTTGGTTAGCTTTTGTATATGGTATAATGGTCCAACTTTATTCTTTTCTATGTGGATATCCAGTTACTTCAACACCATTTGTAAAATGTGTCCATCCTCTAATAATTGGTCCTGGAACCCTTGCAGAATATCATTTGACCATATCCATAAGAGTTTATTTTTGTGCTTTCTGCTCTATTGCTTCAGTCTATTTGTCTGTCTTTACACGAGTACCACACTGTTTGATTACTGTAGCTTGGTAATATGTTCTGAAATCAGAATGTGTGAGTTTCCCAATTTTGTTCTTTTTCAAAATTGTTTTAGCAATTCAGGGTTCCTTGAGATTTTAAATGAGTTTTAGGATAACTTTTCATATCAGCAAAAAATGCAATAACTAAAAGGCCATTTTGATAAGAATTTGGTTAAGTCTGTAAATTGATTTGGGTACTATGGGCATCTTAACAGTATTAACTCTTCAAATTCATGAACACAAAATGTCTTTCCAATTATTGTTTTCATTTTAAAATTCCTTCATCAGTGCTTTTTAGTTTTTGGTATACAAATGTTTCACCTCCTTGGTTAGATTTAATCCTTAAGTATGTTACTCTTTTTGAAGTTAAGTGGAATAGTTTTTTTTTTTTTTATTTTTTAAATAGAACTGAGAGTTTTTTTATTTCTTTTTTTTTGTTATTTTATTTTTTATAGCTGACTTGAATTTTATTTTACTTTTTTATACAGCAGGTTCTTATTAATCTATTTTATACAAATTAGTGTACATATGTCAAACCCAAACTCACAGTACATCCCACCAACCTCACCCCCACCACCACTTTCCCTACTTGGTGTCCATACCTTTGTTCTCTACATCTGTGTCTCTATTTATGACTTGCAAACAGGTTCATCTGGAGTTTTTCTAATATATTTTTTATTATTCATTGTAAGTATATAGAATGCAACTGAATTTGCATGATGACTTTGTATCCTACAACTTTGCTCAATAAGGTTATTAGTTCTAACAAAAATTTGGGGGAAATTGTGAGAGTTTTCACACACAAGATTATTTCATCTGCAAAAAGAGATTATTTTACTTCTTCCTATCTGATTTGAATGTTGAATTCACCATTTTTTCTTTTCTAAGTCCTCTGACAAGGACCTCCAATACTACATTGAATAGAAGGGATGATAGCAGGTTTCCTTGCCTTGTTCCTGATCTTAGAGAAAATGATTTTAGACTTTCACCGTTGAGTAAGATGTTAACTGTGGGCTTTTCATAAATGGCCTTTATTATATTGAAGTACTTTACCTCTACTTCTGGAACAATAAATTTTTACCATGAAAAGGTGTTCAAACTTGTCAAATGGCTTTTCTACATCAAATGCGATGATCATGAGGTTTTTGCCTTTAATTCTGTTTGTGTAGTGTGTTATACTGATTAATTTTCTGATGTTGAAACATCCTTGCATTCCAGGAATAAATGGCACTTGCTCATGGAGCATAAACCTTACAGTGTGCTGTAAAATTTGGTTTGCAAGTATATTGTTGAGGATTTTTACATCAATAATCATCAGTGATATTGATCTGTAACTTTCTTTTTTGAAAAGCCCTTTTTTGGTTTCCATTTCAGGATAAATCTGGTCTCATAAAATGAGTTTGGACTCTTCCCAAATCTTCTAATTTTGAGAAGAGTTTCAGGAAGATAGATGCTACTTCTTTAAAGTTTTTTTATTTTATTTTATTGAAGTACAGTTGAATAACAATGGTGTGTTAATTTCTGCTGTACAACAAAGTGACTCAGTTATAAATATGTATATTCTGTTCCATATTCTTTTCCATTATGGCTTATCACAGGATTTTTTAAACATTTTTATTGGAGTATAATTTCTTTACAATGGTGTGTTGTTTTCTGACGTATAAAAAAGTGAATCAGCTATACGTATACATATATCCTCATATCCCCTGTCTCTTGCATCTCCTTCCACCCTCCCTATTCCACCCCTCTAGGTGGTCACAAAGCACCAAGCTGATCTCCTTGTGCTATGCAGCTGCTTCCCACTAGGTATCTATTTTACATTTGGTAGTGTATATATGTCCATGCCACTCTCTCATTTCATCCAAGCTTACACATCCCCCTTCCCATGACCTCAAGTCCATTCTCCATGTCTGTGTGTTTATTTTTGTACTGCCCCTAGGTTCTGAAGAACCTTTTTTTTTTAAGATTCCATATATATGTGTTATTATAAGGTATTTTTTTTTCTTTCTGACTTACTTCAATCTCTGTGACAGACACTAAGTCAATCCACCTCACTACAAATAAGTCAATTTCATTACATTTTATGGCTGAATAATACTCCATTGTATATATGTGCCACATCTTCTTTACCCATTCATCCGTTGACGGACAATTAGGTTGCTTCCATGTCCTAGATATTGTAAATAGTGCTGCAATGAACATTGTGGAACATGACACTTTTGGAATTATGGTTTTCTCAGGGTATATGCCCAGTAGTGGGATTGCTGGGTCGTATGGTAGTTCTATTCATAGTTTTTTAAGGAACATCCATACTGTTCTCCATAGTGTCTGTATCAATTTACATTCCCACCCACTATTCAAGAGTGTTCCCTTTTCTACACTTCCACTCTAACATTTATTGTTTGTAGGATTTTGATGATTGCCATTCTGACCGTTGTGATGTGATACCTTAATGTAGTTTGGTTTGCATTTCCCTAATGATTAGTGATATTGAGCATTCTTTCATGTGTTTGTTGGCTGTCTGTATATCTTCTTTGGAGAAATGTCTATTTACGTCTTCTGTCCTTTTTTGAATTTGGTTGTTTATTTCTCTAATGTTGAGCTGCATGAGCCATTTGTAAATTTGGAGATTAAGCCTTTGTGAGTTGCTTCATTTGCAAATATTTTCTCTCATTCTGAGGGTTGTCTTTTTGTCTTATTTATGGTTCCCTTTGAAGTGCAAAAACTTTTACGTTTCATTAGGTCTTATTTGTTTATATTTGTCTTTATTTCCATTTCTCTAAAAGGTGGGTCAAAAAGAATCTTGCTGTGACTTTTGTCATGGAGTGTTCTGCCTTTGTTTTTCTCTAAGAGTTTTATAGTGTCTAGCCATACATATAGGTCTTTAGTCCATTTTGAGTTTATTTCTCTGTATGGTGTAAGGGAGTGTTCAAATTTCATTCTTTTATATATACCTGTCCAGTTATCTCAGAAACAATTATTGAAGAGGCTGTCTTTTCTCCATTGTATATTCTTCCCTCCTTTATTAATGATAAGGTGACCATATGTGCATGGGTTTACCTCTGGGGTTTCTATCCGGTTCCATTGATCTATGTTTCTGTTTCTGTGCCATTACCATACTGTCTTGATTACTGTAGCTTTGTAGTATAGTCTGAAGTCCAGGAGGCTGATTCCTCCAGCTCCATTTTTTATTTCTCAAGATTGCTTTGGCTATTCAGGGTCTTTTGTGTTTCCACACAAATTGTGAAATTTTTTGTTCTAGTTCTGTAAAAACTGTCATTGGTAGTGATAAAGATTGTACTGAATCTGTAGATTGTTTTGGGTGGTATAGTCTTTTCACAATGTTGATTCTTCCAATCCAAGATAATGGTAAATCTCCCCATCTCTTTGTATCATCTTTATTTATTTTTCATGAATGTCTTATAGCTTTCTGCATACAGGTCTTTTGTCTCCTTAGGTAGGTTAATTACCAGATATTTTATTCTTTTTGTTGCAATGGTAATTGGGAATGTTTCTTAAATTATCTTTCAGATTTTCATCAATAGTGTATAGGAATGCAAGGGATTCCTGTGCATTAATTTTGTATCCTGCTACTTTACAAAATTCATGGGTTAGCTCTAGTATTTTTCTGGTAGCATCTTTAAGATACTCTATGTATAGTATCATGTCATCTGCAAACAGTGACAGTTTAACTACTTCTTTTCCAATTTGTATGTCTTTTATTTCTTTTTATTCTCTGATTGCTGTAGCTAAAACTTCCAAAGCTATGTTGAATAATAGTGGTGAGAGTGGGCAACCTTGTCTTCTTCCTGATCTTAGTGGAAATGGTTTCAATTTTTCAGCATTGAGAATGATATTGCCTGTTGGTTTGTCATATATTGACTTTATTATGCTTAAGTTCACTCTATTCTTTCATTATGGAGGGTTTTTATCGTAAATTGGTGTTGCATTTTATTGAAAGCTTCTTATGCATCTACTGAGATAATCATAGAGATTTTATCCTTCCATTTGTTAATATGATGTATGACATTGATTGATTTGCCTATACTGAAGAATCCTTGCAGTGCTGGGATAAACCCCACTTGATCATGGTGTATGATCCTTTTAATGTGCTGTTGGATTTTGTTTGCTAGTATTTTGTTGAGGATTTTTACATCAATGTTCATCAGTGATACTGGTATGTAGTATTCTTTTTTATGACATCTTTGTCTGGTTTTAGTATCAGGGTGATGTTGGCCTCGTAGAATGAGTTTGGGAGTGTTCCTCTCTCTGCTACATTTTGGAAGAGTTTGAGAAGGATAGGTGTTAGCTCTTCTCTAAATGTTTGACAGAATTCGCCTGTGAAGACACCTGGTCCTGGGCTTTTGTTTGTTGGAAGATTTTTAATGACAGGTTCAATTACAGTGCTTGTGATTCGTTTGTTTATATTTTCTATTTCTTCCTGGTTCAGAAGGTTGTGCTTTTCAAAGAATTTTCCGTTTCTTCCAGGTTGTCCATTTTATTTGCATAGAGTTGCTTGTAGTATTGCTCATGATCCTTTGTATTTCTGCAGTGTCAGTTTTCCTTCTCCTCTTTCATTTCTAATTCTATTGAATTTAGTCTTCTCCCTTTTTTCCTGGGTGAGTCTGTCTAATGGTTTATCAATTTTCTTTATCTATTCAAAGAACCAGCTTTTACATTTATTGATCTTTGCTATCATTTCCTTCATTTCTTTTTCATTTATTTCTGATATGATCATTTTGATTTCTTTCGTTCTGCTAAATTTGCAGTCTTTTTGTTCATCTTTCTCTAACTGCTTTAGGTGTAAAGTTAGGTTGTTTATTAGAGATGCTTCTTGTTTCTTGAGGTAGGGTAGTATTGCTATAAACTTCCCTCTTATAACTGATTTGGCGCATGCCATAGGTTTTGCGTCATCATGTTTTCATTGTCATTTGTTTATAGGTTTCATTTTTTTAAACATCTTTATTAGTATATAATTGCTTTACAACAGTGTGTTACTTTCTGCTTTATAACAAAGTGAATCAGCTACATATACACATATGTCCCCATATTTCCTCCCTATTGCTTCTCCCTCACATCCTCCCACTCTCTCCCTTCTAGATGGACACAAAGCAACGAGCTGATCTCCCTGTGCTATGTGGCTGCTTCCCACTAGTTATCTATTTTAAATTTGGTTGTGTATATATATGTACATGCCAATCTCTCATCTCGTGCCAGCTTACCCTTCCCCCTTCCCGTGTTCTCATCTCCATTCTCTACATTTACGTCTATATTCCTATCCTGCCTCAAGGTTTTTCAGACTTTTTTTTTCTTTTTATATTCCATATATATGTGTTAGCATACAGTATATATTTTTTCTCTTTCTGACGTACTTCACTCTGTATGACAGTCTCTAGGTCCATCCACCTCACTACAAATAACTCAAATTCGTTTCTTTTTATGGCTGAGTAATATTCCATTGTATATATGTGCCACATCTTCTTTATCTATTCATCTGTTGATGGACACTTAGTTTGCATCCATGGCCCAGCTACTGTTGAATCCATGGCCTGGCTACTGTAAATAGACGTGCAGTGAACATTGTGGTACATGACTTTTTTGAATTATGGTTTCCTCAGAGAATATGCCCAGTGCTGTGATGGCTGGATCTTATGGTAGTTCTATTTTTAGTTTTTTAAGGAACCTCTATATTGTTTCCATAGTGGCTGTATCAATTTACATTCCCACCCATGGTGCAAGAGTGTTCCATTTTCTACACTCCCACTCCAGCATTTATTGTTTTTAGGTTTTTGGTTGATTGCCATTCTGACCATTGTGACATAATACCTTAATGTAGTTTGGTTTGCATTTCCCTAATGATTAGTGATATTGAGCATTCGTTCATGTGTTTGTTGGATGTCTGTATATCTTCCTTAGAGAAATGTCTATTTATGTCTTCTGCCCTTTTTGGAATTGGGTTGTTTGTTTTTAAATGTTGAACTGCATGAGCCGTTTGTAAATTTGGAGATTAATCCTTTGTCAGTCGCTTCATTTGCAAACATTTTCTCTCATTCTGAGGGTTGTCTTTTTGTCTTATTTATGGCTTCCTTTGCAGTGCAAAAACTTTTATGTTTCATTAGGTCCTATTTGTTTATGTTTGCTTTTATTTCCATTTCTCTAGGAGGTGGGTCAAAAAGGATCTTGCTGTGATTTTTGTCATAGAGTGTTTTGCCTATGATTTTATCTAAGAGTTTTATATTGTCTGGACATATATTTAGGTCTTTAGTCCATTTTGAGTTTATTTTTGTGTATGGGGTAAGGGAGTGCTCGAATTTCATTCTTTTACATATACCTGTCCAGTTATCTCAGAAACAATTATTGAAGAGGCTGTCTTTTCTCCATTGTATATTCTTCCCTCCTTTATTAATGATAAGGTGATCATATGTACATGGGTTTACCTCTGGGGTTTCTATCCTGTTCCATTGGTCTATGTTTCTGTTTCTGTGCCATTACCATACTGTCTTGATTACTGTAGCATTATATTATAGTATGAAGTCTGGGAGCGTGATTCCTCCAGCTCCATTTTTTTATTTCTCAAGATTGCTTTGGCTATTAGCGGTCTTTTCGGTTGATACAAATTGTGAAATTCTTTTTTCTAGTTCTATCAAAAATTGCATTGTTAGCTTTATAGGGATTGCATTGAATGTGTAGCTTGCTTTGGGTAGTATAGTCATTTTCACAATGTTGATTCTCCCAATCCAAGAACATGGTATATCTCTCCATTTGATGTATCATGTTTAATTTCTTTCATCAGTGCCTTATATTTTTCTGCATACAGGTCGTTTGTCTCCTTAGGTAGGTTAATTTCTAGGTATTTTATTATTTTTGTTGCAATGGTAATTAGTAGTGTTTCTTAATTTTACTTTGAGATTTTTCATCATTAGTGTATAGGAATGCAAGAGATTTCCTGTGCATTAATTTTGTATCCTGCTACTTTACCAAATTCATTGATTAGCTCTTGTAGTTTTCTGGTAGCATCTTTAGGAATCTCTGTGTATTTTATCATGTCATCTGCAAACAATGACAGCATTATTCCTTCGTTTCCAAGTTGATTTCCTTTTAATTCTTTTTCTTCTCTGATTGCTTTGACCAAAACTTCCAAAACTAGGTTGAATAATAGTGGTGAAAATAGACAATCTTGTCCATTTCCTGATCTTAGAGGAAACGATTTCAACTTTGCACAATTCAGAATGATGTTGCCTCTGTGTTTGTCATATATGTCCTTTATTATATTGAGATAAGTTCCATCTGTGCCTATTTTCTGGAGCATTTTTATCATAAATGGGTGTTGAATTTTGTCAAAAGTTTTTTCTGCATGTATTCTGATATCATAAAATTTTTCTCCTTCAATTTTTTAATATGGTATATCACATTGTTTGATTTTCGTATATTGAAGAGTCCTTGCAATCCTGGGATAAACCCCACTTGATCATGGTGTATGATCCTTTTAATGTGCTGTTGAATTATTTTTGCTATTATTTTGTTGAGAGTTTTTGCGTCTATGTTCATCAGTGATATTGGCCTGTAGTTTTCTTTCTTTGTGATATCTTTGTCTGGTTTTGGTATTAAAGTGATTTGGGCCTTGTAGAATGAGTATGGGAGTTTTCATCCCTCTGCTATATTTTAGAAGAGTTTTAGAAGTATAGGTGTTAACTCTTCCCTAAATGTTTGACAGCATTCACCTGTGAAGACATCTGGTCCTGTGCTTTTGTTTGTTGCAAGATTTTTAATCACAGTCTCAATTTCATTGCTTATGATTGGTCTGTTTATATTTTCTGTTTTTTCCTGTTTGAGTCTCAGAACATTGTGCTTTTCTAAGAATGTGTCCATTTCTTGCAGGTTGTCCATCTTATTGCCATTTAGTTGCTTTTAGTAATCTCTCATGATCCTTTGTCTTTCTTTAGAGTCAGCTGTTACTTCACCTTTTTCAATTCTAATTCTATTGATTTTAGTTTTCTCCGTTTTTTTCTTGATGAGTCTGGCTAATTGTTTATCAGTTTTGTTTATCTTCTCAGAGAAGAAGCTTTTAGTTATATTGATCTTTGCTATTCTTTCCTTCACTTCTTTTTCATTTATATCTAATCTGATCTTTATGATTTCTTTCTTTCTGGTAACTTTCAGGGTGTTTTTGTTCTTCTTTCTCTAATTGCTTTAGGTGTAAGTTTTGGTTGTTTTTTGAGATGTTGTTGTTTCTTGATGTAGGATTGTATTTCTATAAACTTCCCTCTTATAACTGCTTTTGCTGCCTCCCATAGGTTTTGAGTCATCCTGTTATCATTGTCATTTCTTTCTGGGTATTTTTTGATTTCCTGTTTGACTTCTTCAGTGATCTCTTGGTTATTTAGTAGTGTATTGTTTAACCTCCATGTGTTTGTATTTTTTACAGATTTTTTCCTTTTATTGATATCTTGCTTTGTAGTGTGTGGTCGAAAAAGTTACTTGATATGATTTCAATTTTCTTTAATTTACCAAGGCTTGATTTGTGACTCAAGGTATGACCTATCCTGGAGAATGTTCCATGAGCACTTGAGAAGAAAGTGTATTCTGTTATTTTCGGATGGAATATCCTATAAATATCAATTAAGTTGATCTTCTTTAATGTGTCATTTAAAGCTTCTGTTGCCCTATTTACTTTCATTTTTGATGATCTCTCCATTGGTCAAAGTGGGGTGTTACAGTGCCCTACTATGATTGTCTTACTGTCGATTTCCCCTTTTATGGCTGTTAGCATTTGCCTTCTGTGTTGTGGTGCTCTTAAGTTGGGTTCACATATATTTGCATTTTTTATATCTTCATCTTGGATTGATCCCTTGATCATTATGTAGAGTCCTTCTTTTTATCTTGTAACAGCCTTTAAAGTCTATTTTGTATGATTTGAGAATTGCTATGACAGCTTTCTTTTGATTTCCATTTTCATGGAATATCTTTTTCCATCCCTCACTTTCAGTCTGTATGTTTCCCTGGAGCTGAAGTGGGTCTCTTGTAGACAGCATATATACAGATCTTCTTTTTATATTCTTTCTGCCAGTCTATTGCTTTTGGTTGGATAATTTCATCCATTTACATTTAAGGTAATTATCGATATGTGTGTTCCTATTACCATTTTCTAAATTGTTTTGGGTTTGGTCTTGTAGGTCTTTTCCTTCTCTTGTGTTTCCTACCTAGAGAAGTTCCTTTTGCATTTCTTGTGAAGCTGGTTTGCTGATGCTGAATTCTCTTAGCATTTGCTTGTCTGTAAGTGCTGTTGAATCTGAATGAGATCCTTGCTGTGTAGAGTAATCTTGGATGTACGTTTTTCCATTTCATCACTTCAAATATGTCCTGCCACTCCCTTTTGGCTTGCAGAGTTTCTGCTGAAAGATCAGCTGTTAATCTTATGGGGTTTCCCTTGTATGTAATTTGTTGCTTTTCCCTTGCTGATTTTAATATTTTTTCTTTGGATTTAATATTTTTAGTTTGATTAATATGTGTCTTGGCATGTTTCTCTTTGGGTTTATCATGTATGGCACTCTCTGTGCTTCCTGGACTTGACTGACTATTTCTTTTCCCATACTAGGGAATTTTTCAACTATAATCTCTTCAAATATTGTATCAGTCCCTTTCTTATTCTCTTCTTCTGGGACACGTATAATTCGAATGTTGGTGCATTTAATGTTGTCCCAGAGGTCTCTGGTACTGTCATCAATTCTTTTCATTTTTTTCTTTATTCTGCTATGCAGTAGTTATATTCAATATTTTATCTTCCAGGTCCCTTATCCGTTCTTATGCCTCAGTTATTCTGCTATTGATTCCTCCTAGAGAATTTTTAATTTCATTTACTCTGTTGTTCATCATTGTTTGTTTGTGCTTTACTTCTTGTAGTTCTTTGTTAAACTTTTCTTTTTTTTTCCTCCATTCTATTTCCAAGATTTTGGATCATCTTTACTATCATTACTCTGACTTCTTTTTCAGGTTAACTGCATATTTCCTTTTCATGTGTTTAGTCTGGTTGGTTTTTACCTAGCTCATTTATCTGCTCCGTATTTCTGTGTCTTCTCATTTTGCTTAACTTACTGTGTTTGGGATCTCCTTTTTGCAAGCTGCAGGTTCGTAGTTCCCATTGTTTATGGTGTCTGCCCCTAGTGGGTAAGGTTGGTTCAATGGGTTGTTTAGGCTTCCTGGTCGAGGGGACTGGTTCTTGTGTTCTGGTGGGTGAGGCTGGATCTTTTCTTTCTGTTGGGCAGGACTTCATCCAGTGCTGTGTTTTGGAGTGTCTGTGACCTTATTATGATTTTAGGCAGCCTCTCTTCTAATGGGTGTGTTTGTGTTCCTGTCTTGATAGTTGTTTGGGATAGGGTGTCCAGCACTGTAGCTTGCTGGTTGTTGCATGGAGCTGGGTCTTAGCATTGAGATGGAGATCTCTGGGAGAGCTTTCACTCTTTGATATTACGTGGAGCTGGGAGGGCTCTGCTGGACCAATGTGCTGTACTAGGCTCACCCATCTCATAGGCTCTGGCCTTACACCTGTCTGGAGTACCAAGACACTGTCCACCCCATGGCTTAGAAGAAAAGGGAGAAAAAAAGAAAGAAAGAAAAAAATAAATTTATTATAATAAAAAATTTAAAAAATATTAAAAACTATGAAAGAAAGAAAGAAAGAAGAGAGCAACCAAACCAAACAACAAATCCACCAATGATAACAAGCACTAAAATCTATATTAAGAAAAAATTAAATAAATGGACAGAGAGATCCCTAGGACAAATTGTAAAAGCAAATCTATACAGACAAAATCACACAGTGCACCCCCTCAATTTGGGGATGATTCGTTGTGTATTCAGGTATTTCAGAGATGCAGGGTACATCAAGTTGATTGTCAAGATTTAATCTGCTGCTCTCGAACCTACTGGGAGAAATTTCCTTTTTTTGTTCACACACCTCCTGGGGTTCAGCTTTGTATTTGACCCTGCCTCTGCGTTTAGGTCACATGAGGGCATCTGTCCTTCTCTCAGACTGGATGAGGTTAAAGTAGCAGCTGATTAGGGGGCTCTGGCTCACTAAGGCCAGGAGGAGGGTGGGGTGTGGAATGTGTGAAGAGCCTGTGGTGACAGAGGCTGGCATGACATTGCAACAGACTGAGGCGTGCCATGTGTTTTCCAGGGCAAGTTGTCCCTGGATCAGTGGACCCTGCAGTGGCAGGCTGTACAGCCTCCTGGGAAGGGAGGTGTTGACAGTGACCAGTGTTGGTACACAGGCTTCTTGGTGGCTGTAGCAGCAGCCTTAGCATGTCTCTGGTGTCTGTGCTGATATCCGCAGCTCACGCCTTTCTCTCAAGCTCGTTTAGGCAGTTCTCTTAATCCCTCTCATTGCACACCCTGAAACAATGGTCTCTTGCCTCTTAGGCAGTTCCAGTCTTTTCCTCGGACTCCCTACCAGCTAGCTGTGGTGCACCTGCCTTCTTCAGGCTGTGTTCATGCAGCCAAACCCAGTCGTCTCCCTGTGATCTGAACTCAGAACCTGGAGCCTCAGCTTCCTGCCCCCACCCACCACAGCAGGTGAGCAGACAAGCCTCTCGGGCTTGTGAGTGCTGGTCAGCACCAATCTTCTGTGCCAGTATCTCACTGATTTGCCCTCTGCACCCCTATTTCTTTGCTCTCCTCTGTGGCCTTGAAGCTTCCCCCCTGATACCCCCCCCCGGTCTCCACAACTTAAGGGGCTGCCTAGTGTGTTGTAACATTTCCTCCTTCACATCTCCCTTGCAGAAGTGCAGGCCCCATCCCTACTATTTTGTCTGTTTTTTCTTTTTTCTTCTGCCTTACCCAGGTAAGTGGGGGAGTTTCTTGCCTTTTGGGAAGTCTGAGAATGCCAGCGATCAGTATGTGTCCTGTAGGAGTTGTTCCACATGTAGATGTATTTCTGATGTATTTGTGGGGAGGAAGCTGATCTCCACGTCTTGGTCCTCTGCCATCTTGAATGTCTCCACCTCTAGGTAATTTTGGGTTTCCTCTTTGATTTCTTCAGTAATCTCTTGCTTATTTAGTAGTGTATTGTTTAGCCTCCATGTGTTTGTATTTTTTACACATTTTTTCCTGTATTTGATAACTAGTCATGTAGCATTGTGGTCAAAAAAGATACTTAATATGATTTCAATTTTCTTTAATTTACTGAGGTTTGATTTGTGACCCAAGATATAATCTATCCTGGAGAACGTTCCTTGAGCCCTTGAGAAGAAAGTGTATTCTATTGTTTTTGGATGGAATGTCCTATAATTATCAATTATGTCCATTTTGTTTAATGTGTCATTTAAAGCTTATGTTTCCTTATTTTCATTTTGGTTGACCTTTCGATTAGTGAAAGTAGGGTTTTAAAATACCCTACTATGATTGTGTACTGTTGATTTCCCATTTTATGACTCTTAGCATTTGCCTTGTGTATTGAGGTGCTCCTATGTTGGGTGCATAAATATTTACAATTGTTACACCTTCTTCTTGGATTGATCGATCACTGATCATTATGTAGTGTCCTTTGTCACTTGTAATAGTCTTTATTTTAAAGTCTATTTTGTCTGATATGTGTGTTGCTACCCCAGCTTCCTTTTGTTTTCACTCTGTATGTGTCCCTAGATCTGAAGTGAGTCTCTTGTAGACAGAGTATGTACGGGTCATGCTTTTGTACCCGTTCAGTGTCTCTTGGTTGGAGTATTTAATCCATTAACATTTAAAGTAATTATAGATATGTATGTTTCTATTACCATTTTCTTAATTGTCTAGGGTTTGTTTATTTTCTTAACATCTTTATTGGAGTATAATTGCTTTACAATGGCTTGTTAGTTTCTGCTTTATAACAAAGTGAATCAGTTATACATATACATATATCACCATATCTCTTCCCTTTTGTGTCTCCCTCCCCCCCACCCTCCCTATCCCACCACTCTACATGGTCACAAAGCACCAAGCTGATCTCCCTGTGCTATGAGGCTACTTCCTACTAGCTATCTATTTTACATTTGGTAGTGTATTTATGTCCATGCCACTGTCTCACGTAATCTCAACTTACCCTCCCCCCTCCACGTATCTTCAAGTCCATTCTCTAGTAGGTCTATGTCTTTATTCCCATCTTGCCCCTAGGTTCTTCAAAACTTTTTTGTTTGTTTGTTTTGGCTTTTTAGATTCCATATACATGTGTTAGCATATGGTATTTGTTTTTCTCTTTCTGACTTACTTCACTCTGTATGACAGACTCTAGGTCCATCCACCTCACTACAAATAACTCAATTTTGTTTCTTTTGATGGCTGAGTAATATTCCACTCTATATATGTGCCCCATCTTCTTTATTCATTCATCTGTCAATGGACACTTAGGTTGCTTCCATGTCCTGGCTATTGTAAATAGAGCTGCAATGAACCTTGGGGTACATGACTCTTTTTGGATTATGGTTTTCTCAGGGTGTATGCCCAGTACTGGGATTGCTGGGTCATATGGTAATTCTATTTGTAGTTTTTAAGGAACCTCCATACTGTTCTCCATAGTGGCTGAAGCAATTCACATTCCCACCAGCAGTGCAAGAGTGTTCCCTTTTCTCCACACCCTCTCCAGCATGTATTGTTTCTAGATTTTTTGATGATGGCCATTCTGACTGGTGTGAGATGATATCTCATTGTAGTTTTGATTTGCATTTCTCTAATGATTAGTGATGTTGAGCATTCTTTCATGTGTTTGTTGCCAATCTGTATATCTTCTTTGGAGAAATGTCTATTTAGGTCTTCTGCCCATTTTTGGATTGGATTGCTTCTTATTTTGTTATTGAGCTGCATGTGCTGCTTGTAAATTTTGGAGATTAATCTTTTGTCAGTTGATTCATTTGCAAATATTTTCTCCTATTTTGAGGGTTGTCTTTTCATCTTGTTTATGGTTTCCTTTGGTGTGCAAAATCTTTTAAGTTTCATTAGGTCCCATTTGTTTATTTTTGTTTTTATTTCCATTTCTTTTGGAGGTGGATCAAAAGGGGTCTTGCTGTGTTTTATGTCATAGAGTGTTCTGCCTATGTTTTCCTCTCAGAGTTTGATAGTGTCTGGCCTTACATTTAGGTCTTTATTCATTTTGAGTTTGTTTTGTTTGTGGTGTTAGGGAGTGTTCTGATTTCATTCTTTTACATGTAGCTGTCCAGTTTTCCTAGCACCACTTATTGAAGAGTCTGTCTTTTCTCCACTGTATATTCTTGCCTCCTTTATCAAAGGTAAGGTGACCATATATGTTTGGGTGTATCTCTGGGCTTTCTATCCAGTTGGGTTTGTTTTTGTCTGTCTTTTCATTCTCTTGTGCTTCCTGCTTAAAGATGTTCCTGCAGAATGGGCCTTCTTTAAAGTTTTTGGTAGAATTCTCCAATAAAGCCATCTTGCACTGGCCCTTTTTATTGGGAGTTCTTTGAAAACTCAATCTACTTATTCATTATTGGCCTGTTCACATTTTCTCTTTATTCATAATTCTTCATAATTCAGTCTTCAAGGTGTGTGTGTTTCTAGAAATTATCCATTTCATCTAGGTATCCCATGTGTTGGTGTACAATTGTTCATAATATTTTTTATAATCCTTTTAACTTTTATGGAATTGTAAATCTCAGAGCCACCCGTTTTAGAACACATAAATTCTCGCCCTTTATGATAGTCACAGGATGCCCAGTGCACTTGGCTCCTGCTTCTTTTCACCCCAGCTGATAAAAGGAGATACTCGAAAATTGCAAAAGCCCAATTACTTCTATTAAAAGTAACCATGTTTTGCCAGAACAACATTTTCCTGTGCCCTCTTGTAATACAGAGACCTTAAGCATCACACCTTCCTCCTGGATACTTTGTGTGCTGGAAAAGACACCTCTAGAACTCTCTTCAATCTTGTTGTAAAGGTCTTTATCAGGTACTGCTAATCACCTCTTGTGCCACCATGTCCAAAGAATAGACTCTTGGATTCAAGTGACACACCTAAAGAAAGCACTGAAACTGACTGGAACTACACATCTTCTTGTGGCTTGAAGGTAAAGATTTCAAGGATTTGAAGCAGACATCTGATAAGACACTTTTCCCAAGATATCTGGACCAAACCTGTTAGAGGTATGTTGCCAAAACTTTGACGATAACACAACACTTCAGATAATCTCCAATGTTTATTCTTTCAATAACATATGGAGTTTAGATAAAAATTACCTGTGAGTTCTCTCTCCCTCTTACCCCTCCTTTTTACTCAAGTGTGATCTCAATAGGTTTCCAATCTGCTTGGCCCAGATTGACAAAAGCTGCTGAAATTGTAAAATCAGACTCTTGATCAGTGATGTTTTCAGAGAAAGATCTTGATCAAAAGGTGTAAGTATAAAAAATAATAAACAGAAAACTCATTTAAATAGATTTGGTAAACCAGAAGAGGGAACGCTCACACATGACAACAATAGCAGAGCCCAACAGGAAGAAGAAAGACTACTCTTGTTTCTTGGCCGGGACTCAGCTAATGGAAACCATGGCTTCTGTTTACTAAAGCCCTCTCAACTTCCTTCTCCCTCTATTAAAAACATTCTCCTTCCCTTCCTATGCAGGGAATTGCATGTGTTTCACCATGGTTGTAGAACCTGAATTGCAATTCTCAGTTGATCCCAAATAAACTCATCTCTGCTGGAGAAATACCTGGAAGGCTATTTGTTTTAAGTTGAAACTCCTCAGGATACTGAGCCTTCCTTCCAGCTCAAGAAATGGGACTACACAACCTTGAGTCATTGGGGAATTTATGTCTTAACAACTTGGGCTCAAACAAGGAAACTCCCCTCTCATCAGTGGCAGCCAAGGTTGTGGTAGATGACTGCATTCTCTGCTCCCAAACAAAAAGATAGAGGCTATTCAGATGGGGACATATTCCCTGGGGAGACCAACCATATTCCTGCTGACTAATTTCTTTGGCCCACTGTTCGTTCTGTTGGTACATCCAGATATGCCATCACAATCATTGATACTGGCATGGGATGTCTCTTGATGATCCCTAACTGGAATTCCTCTTCAAAACAGGTAATATTTTTCCTTTCTAAATTTATTCTTATTCCCTTTGGAGTCCCAGATTTTATTAACTGTGACAAGGGTGCACATTTTACCTCTCAGGAAACTAAGCAGTGGGCTCTTCAACATTTGGAAATTCCATTTAGACTATCACCCTCAGGCTGCTGACCTCATTGAGCATCTTAGCAGTCTTCTGAAAAAAAGTACTTAAATTTTTTTCAGGTAGTCCTTGAAATGGGTTGAAGTCTTGTCCCAGGCCCTCATCTTGCTTAACTCTTGTGCCCTGAGCCTTCATACCCCGCATACAAACTATTATACACTCTTGAATATTCCTTGTTTTGTCATCTCTGGCAATCCTCAAGCCTCTACCCTCTAAGATGATGTCCTTTTTATTTTATTCTTTGACTCCACTTCTCTGCTTTGCTCTTATTTTTTGATCATCATGTCATTTGCTTCATGCTGACAAACCAATTGAGAGTGGATAGTCCAATATGATTCTCTCATAATTGAATGTCTCCCTGGCCAAAAGCACACCAAGTTAGTGTGATATCATTTCTTTGGAAACCCTGACAATGCTGAAGACTTTCCAAAAGAGTTCTTCTCCCTAAATATACTGACTATAAGTGCTGGCTAATGAAATTAAGTTCCCATACCAATTTAGAGGAAGTAGAAATCATTACCCCAAGACCAATCAGTGGCAACACTTCAGTCTGGAAGAGGAAAAGAAACTCTCCACTTGGCAGATACAAACTATATTGGGAGATGAGAGCATGGTGAGAAAGCTACATGTTGTGGCCTTTCTGCACACTAAACGAGATTACCCATGACTTTCTCACAGAGAACACACATACTCAGCTATTAATCAACATACAAATAGCTTATCCAGAAGGAACCCAACCCAAGTTCATCAAATGTCAATGTCCTATATGACTATGGCTATTCTTATTGTTTTCTATAGTCTGGGTGATAGGGTTACTGGTAGACCCCTTGGTCGTAACCATCAAACAGATATAACACTGGAACAGTATGCTCCAGATCACAATTGTGCCACTGGGTGGAAAAGCAGGGAATATTGGAGAGCCCTGTAGGAAGGGCTCAGGCCAGCATGCCATTGAGTCTGGGCAGCAAAGTGTTTGAATCCCTTTATAGGCAGTGAGACCTCTGGAAAGAATGTTTAAATGACAATTGCTGTTCAACTTCTTTACACAAAATATTGCTACAAGCTAACTGGCCCTATGATTCCCTGCACATTAAACACACTTGGCTACAGGGACTGTACTCCCATAATTTTCCCATTGCCCACACAGGTTGCTCCCAGGAGTTCCTAAGTAGCATCCATAAGATATCACTTAGCCTAGAATATAAATGTGCCCAGAATCTTTATGTGCTTTGAATGAGTTACTGGGGAATGTAAGGGCAACCACCATTCCATTGCTACATGGGACCCCAAAGACTCCAGAGCTCTTAACAATTTGTTCCACTAGCAGCATGCATTGAATAGGTAGTTAAGTCTTTAGAGAAGCCTCCAAGTTTTAGCAGGCTAGCTTACCCTCAGGCCATGACAAATAACTCTACTGGATGGTAACATGGAAATGTCATCTGTTCCATGGAAGGCACCACTCCAGAGAACCTAACCCATGAGTGAGATAGACTCAACCCTGGAGAGGATACTGATTCAGATGATATTGTCCCATCCCAAGAATATGCTGCTGGAGATGTTTATGCCTCCTAAAATATAGGTGATGCTTTAAGGACATATCACCACCTCAGAGACCTCCTCATCTGCCCATATAGCCCAAGATGCTAAACACTCCACAATATTACACAAATCTTTGAAAAGATTCTGAGGGACCCCTAGATCACTGACCTATTTTTATGACTGGACCCTTCAAATTTGGGACAATTGTTATGGATTGGATTTTAGATTGTTGCATGTATAAGTATTGTAGGATTTGCTACTATAATCTCAATCAGATGTGTACATTCTTGGTTATAATATGTCCCACTCTTGACTTTTAACATATCCACTATCTGGGTGTTAATGTCCCAACAGTTAACTCTGATGCCTTGGTGTCACAGGGTAGATTGTTGTGTAAGTGCCTGCTCAGATATATATATATATATATATATATATATATATATATATATATATATATATATATATATATATATATATATATACCTCTAAGGAAAGTTAATCATAGACAAGAGTGCCAAGAATACACAATTGGGCAATAATAGTGCTGGGAAAACTGGAAATCCATATAGGAAAGAATGAAATTGAAACCTATTTAAACCATACACAACAATCAACTGAAAACTGATTAAAGGCCCGAACAGAAGACCTAAAACTGTAGAACTCCTAGAAGAAAACATAGGAGAAAAGTTCCTTTACATTATTCTTTTCAATAATTTTTTGGATATATGACACCAAAAGCACTGGAAACTAAAGCAAAGATGAACAAATGAGACCACATTAAACTAAAACAATTCTGCACAACAAAGGAAACAATAAACAAAATGAAAAGGCAACCTATAGAATGAAAGAAAACTTTGCAAATCACATATCTGATAATAAAGGGTTAACATCCAAATATGTGTAGTGATGGATATTTTAACTTTATTCTGCTAATAATTTCACAACAAATATATATATCAATGCATTATGTTGTATACTATGATTTTATACAATTTTATTTCTAAATTATACCTCAGTAAAACTGTAAAAAGTATATAAAAACTCATACAACTCAATTGCAAAAAAAGCAATGAATGCAATTGAAAAATAAGCAGAGGTTCTGAATAGTTGATTTTGCAAAGAAGACATACAAATGGCCAACAGGTACATAAAAAGATGCTCAACATCACTAATCATCAGGGAAATACAAATCAACCTCACAAGAATATTACCTCACAAATGTTAGAATGGCTATTATCAAAATGATAAGAGATAACAAGTGTTGATGAGGGTGTGGCAATAAATGTACCCTTGTACACTAATGTTGGGAAGGTAAACTGGTACAACCGTTATGGAAAACAACATGATGATTCCTCAAAAATTTAAAATAGACCTGTTGTATGATCTAGCAATCTCACTTCTGGGTATATGACCAAAGTAAAAGAAACCAGTATCATAAAGAGATATTGTACTTCCATGTTTATTGCACTCCCATGTTCATTGCAGCATTATTCACAGTCGCCAAGACATGAAATGACCTAAGTGTCCATAGATGAATAAATATATAAGAGAAATTTGGTTACATATATTCAATGGAATATAATTCAGCCATGAAAGAAGGAAATCTTGCCGTTTGTGATGTGCTGAACCCAGATGACATCATGCTAAGTAAAATAAGCCACATACAGAAAGATAAATGCTGTATAATCTCATTTTTATGTGTAATCTAAAAAATACACATAACAAATCATGTTTTGCACCTAAAATATATACAATATTTATTCATAATGAACCTCCAGAAAGATGAAACAATAAAAAAGAAATGTGACTTTTGCTATTCTTAAGGAAATCATGTATAATGGTTACTATATCCATTGATGAAAGCTTGATGAGATTTTTTTCTTATCATCATCATTGGGGTATAACTGCTTTACAATGGTGTGTTAGTTTCTGCTTTATAACAAAGTTGATCAGTTATACATATACATATGTTCCCATATCTCTTCCCTCTTGCATCTCCCTCCCCCCCCCACTCTCCTTATCCCAACCATCCAGGCGGTCACAAAGCACGGAGCTTATCTCCCTGTGCTATGAGGCTGCTTCCCACTAGCTATCTACCTTACATTTTGTAGTGTATATATGTCCATGCCACTCTCTCGCTTTGTCACAGCTCTCCCTGCCCACTCCCCATATCCTCACGTCTGTTCTCTAGTAGGTCTGTGTCTTTATTCCTGTCTTACCCCTAGGTTCTTCATGGCATTATTTTTTTCTTAAATTCCATATATATGTGTTAGCATAAGGTATTTGTCATTCCCTTCCTGACTTACTTCACTCTGTATGACAGACTCTGGGTCTATCCACCTCATTACAAATAGCTCAATTTCGTTTCTTTTTATGGCTGAGTAATATTCCATTGTATATATGTGCCACATCTTCTTTATCCATTCATCTGATGAGGGGCACTTAGGTTGTTTCCATCATTGGGCTATTGTAAATAGAGCTGCAATGAACATTTTGGTACATGACTCTTTTTGAATTATGGTTTTCTCAGGGTATATGCCCAATAGTGGGATTGCTGGGTCATATGGTAGTTCTATTTGTAGTTTTTAAGGAACCTACATACTGTTCTCCATAGTGGCTGTACCAATTCACATTCCCACCAGCAGTGCAAGAGTGTTCCCTTTTCTCCACACCCTCTCCAGCATGTATTGTTTCTAGATTTTTTGATGATGGTCATTCTGACTGGTGTGAGATGATATCTCATTGTAGTTTTGATTTTCATTTCTCTAATGATTAATGATGTTAGCATTCTTTCATGTGTTTGTTGGCAGTCTGTATATCTTCTTTGGAGAAATGTCTATTTAGGTCTTCTGCCCATTTTTGGATAGGGTTGTTTGCTTTTTTGTTATTGAGCTGCATGAGCTGCTTGTAAATTTTGGAAATTAATCCTTTGTCAGTTGCTTCATTTGCAAATATTTTCTCCCATTCTGAGGGTTTTATTTTGGTCTTGTTTATGGTTTCCTTGCTGTGCAAAAGCTTTGAAGTTTCATTAGGTCCCATCTGTTTATTTTTCTTTTTATTTCCATTTCTCTAGGAGGTGGGTCAAAAAAGATCTTGCTGTGATTTATGTCATAGAGTGCTCTGCCTATGCTTTCCTCTAAGAGTTTGATAGTTTCTGGCCATACATTTAGGTCTTTAAAACACTTTGAGCTTATTTTTGTGTATGGGGTTAGGGAGTGATCTAATCTCATACTTTTAAATGTACCTGTCCAGTTTTCCCAGCACCACTTATTGAAGAGGCTGTCTTTTCTCCACTGTACATTCCTGCCACCTTTATCAAAGATAAGGTGAACATATGTGCGTGGGTTTATCTCTGGGTTTTCCATCCTTTTCCACTGATCTATTTTTCTGTTTTTGTGCCAATACCATACTGTCTTCATTACTGTAGCTTTGTAGTATAGTGTGAAGTCAGGGAGCCTGATTCCTCCAGCTCCGTTTTTCGTTCTGAAGACTGCTTTGGCTATTCGGGGTCTTTGGTGTTTCCATACAAATTGTGAAATTTTGTTCTATTTCTGTGAAAAATTCCAGTGATACTTTGATAGGGATTGCATTGAATCTGTAGATTGCTTTGGGTAGTAGAGCCATTTTCACAATGTTGACTCTTCCAATCCAAGAACATGGTATATCTCTCCATCTATTTGTTTCATGTTTCATTTCTTTCATGAGTGTCTTATAATTTTCTGCATATAGGTCTTTTGTCTCCTTAGGTAGGTTTATTCCTAAAAATTTTATTTTTTTTGTTGCAATGGTAAATGGGTGTGTTTTCCTGATTTCACTTTCAGATTTTTCATCATTAGTGTATAGGAATTTCAGAGATTTCTGTGCATTAATTTTGTATCCTGCAACTTTACCAAATTCATTGATTAGCTCTAGTAGTTTTCTGGTAGCATTTCTAGGATTCTGTATATATAGTATCATATCATCTGCAAACAGTGACAGCTTTATTTCTTCTTTTCCGATTTGGATTCCTTTTATTTCCTTTTCTTCTCTGATTGCTGTGGCTAAAACTTCCAAAACTATATTGAATAAGAGCAGTGAGAGTGGTCAACCTTGTCTTGTTCCTGATCTTAGTGGAAATGCTTTCACTATTGAGGATGATGTTGGCTGTGGGTTTGTCATATATGCCCTTTATTATGTTGAGGAAAGTTCTCTCTATGCCTACTTTCTGCAGCGTTTTTATCAAAAATGGGTGTTTAATTTTTTCAAAAGCTTTCTCTACATCTATTGAGATGATCATATGTTTTTTCTCCTTCTTTGTTAATTCAAATGTTGGTGCTTTTAATGTTGTTCCAGAGGTCTCTGTGACTGTCCTCAGTTCTTTTCATTCTTTTTTCTTTATTCTGCTCTGCAGTAGTTATTTCCACTATTTTATCTTCCAGGTCACTTATCCGTTCTTCTGTCTCAGTTATTCTGCTATTGATCTCATCTAGTGTATTTTTCATTTCACTTATTGTGCTGTTCATCGTTGTTTGTTTCATCTTTAGTTCTTCTAGGTCCTTGTTAAATGTTTCTTGCATTTTGTCTATTCTATTTCCAAGATTTTGGATCATCTTTACTATCATTATTCTCAATTCTTTTTCAGGTAGACTGCTTATTTCTTCTTCACTTGTTAGGTCTGGTGGGTTTTTATCTTGCTCCTTCATCTGCAGTGTGTATTTCTGTCTTCTCATTTTGCTTATCTTACTGTGTTTGGGGTCTCCTTTTTGCAGGCTGCAGGTTCGTAGTTCCCGTTGTTTTTGGTGTCTGTCCCCAGTGGCTAAGGTTTTTTCAGTGGTTTGTGTAGGCTTCCTGTTGGAGCAGACTAGTGCCTGTGTTCTGGTGGATGAGGTTGGCTTTTGTCTCTTTAGTGGGCAGGTCCACATCTGGTGGTGTGTTTTGGGGTGTCTGTGGACTTATTATGATTTTAGGCACCCTCTCTGCTAATGGGTGGGGTTGTATTCCTGTTTTGTTAGTTGTTTGGCATAGGGTGTCCAGCACTGTAGCTTGCCGGTCATTGAGTGAAGTTGGGTGCTGGCGTTGTGATGGAGATCTCTGGGAGATTTTCGCCATTTGATATTATGTGGCGCTGGGAGGTCTCTTGCTGGCCAGTGTCCTGAAGTTGGCTCTCCCACCTCAGAGGCACAGCACTGACTCCTGGCTGCAGCACCAAGAGCCTTTCAACCACATGGCTCAGAATAAAAGAGAGAAAAAGTAGAGAGAAAGAATTAGTAGAAGAAAAAAGAAAGAAAGAAAGAAAGAAAGGAAAGAAGGAAAGAAGGAAAATAAGAAAGAAAGGAAAGAGGGAGGGAGGGAGGGAGCAAGGGACAGTGGGAGGAAGGAAGGAGGGAAGCAAGGAAAAAAGAAAGAAAGAAAGAAGATAAAGTAAAATAAATTAGTGTAAAATATAATAAAGTTTTTAAATTAAAAAATAATTATTAAGAAAAAAATTTTAAAACAAAAACCACAGACAGATAGAACCTTAGGACAAATGGTGGAAGCAAAGCTATACAGACAAAATCTCATACAGAAGCATACACATACACACTCACAAAAATAGGAAAAGTGGAAAAAATCATAAACCTTACTCTCAAAGTCCACCTCCTCAATTTGGATGATTTGTTGTCTAAAGGAGGGAAGAAAGGAAAGAAAGAAAAAAAGAAAGAAAGAAGATAAAATAAAATAAAATAGAGCTATTAAAATTAATTATTAAGAAAGAAAAAAAATTTAAAAAATGGATGGTTAGAACCCTAGGACAAAAGGTGAAAGTAAAGCTATACAGAGAAAATCTCACACAGAAACATACACATACACACTCACAAAAAGAGGAAAAGGGGAAAAGTTCACAAATCTTCCTCTCAAAGTCTACCTCCTCTATTTGGATGATATGTTGTCTAAAGGAGGAAAGGAAGGAAAGAAAGAAAGAAAGAAAGAAAGAAAGAAAGAAAGAAAGAAAGAAAGAAAGAAAGAAAGAAAGAAAGAAAGAAAGAAAGAAAGAAAGAAAGAAAGAAAGAAAGAAAGGAAGGAAGGAAGGAAGGAAGGAAGGAAGGAAGGAAGGAAGGAAGAAAGAAAGAAAGAAAGAAAGAAAGAAGATAAAGTAAAATAAAATAGAGTTATTAAAATTAATTATTAAGAAAGAAAAACAATTAAAAAAAAAACAGATGGATAGTACCCTAGGACAAATGGTGGATGTAAAGCTATACAGACAAAATCTCACACAGAAGCATACACATACACACTCACAAAAAGAGGAAAAGGGGAAAAAATCATAAATCTTGGTCTCAAAGTCCACCTCCTCAATTTGGGATGATTTGTTGTCTATTCATGTATTCCACAGATGCAGGGTACATCAAGTTGATTGTGGAGCTTTAATCCACTGCTGCTGAGACTGCTGGGAGAGATTTTCCTTTCCCTTCTTTGTTCTCACAGCTCCCAGGGGCTCAGCTTTGGATTTGGCCCCGCCTCTGCGTGTAGGTCGCCGGAGGGCGTCTGTTTTTCTCTCAGACAGGATGGGGTTAAAGAAGCCGCTGATTCGGGGACTCTGGCTCACTCAGGCTGGGGGGAGGGAGGGGCATGGAGTGTGGGGTGAGCCTGCGGCAACAGAGACCAGTGTGACGTTGCACCAGCCTGAGGCTCATCGTGTGTTTGGCCGGTTAAGTTGTCTCTGGATCCCGGGAACCCAGCAGTGGCCACTTGCACAGGCTCCCCGGAAAGGAGGTGTGGATAGTGACCTGTGCTCGCACACAGGCTTTTTGGTGGTGGCAGCAGCAGCCTTAGCATCTCCTGCCCATCTCTGGGGTCCCCGCTTTTAGCCGCGGCTCGCGCCTGTCTCTGGAGCTCCTTTAAGCAGTGCTCTTAATCCCCTCTCCTCGTGCACCTGAAAACAAACAGGGAAGAAAAAGTCTCTTGCCTCTTTGGCTGCTCCAGACCTTTTCCCAGACTCCCTTCCAGCTAGCTGTGGTGCACTAACCCCTTCCGGCTGTGTTCACGCCACGAAATTGAAGCCCGAGCCTTAGCTCGCAGCCCCGCCCACCCTGGCGGGTGTGCAGACAAGCCTCTTGGGCTGGTGAGTGCCAGTCAGCACTGATCCTCTTTTCAGGAATCTCCCCATTTTGCCCTCTGCACCCCTGTTGCTGCACTCTCCTCCGCAGTCCCAAAGCTCCCCCCCTCCGCCACCCACAGTCTCCACCCACGAAGGGGCTTCCTAGTGTGTGGAAACCTTTCCTCCTTCACAACTCCCTCTCACTGGTGCAGGTCCCTTCCCTATTCTTTTGTCTCTGTTTTCTTCTTTTTTTCTTTTGCCCTACCCAGGTATGTGGGGAGTTTCTTGCCTTTTGGGAGGTCTGAGATCTTCTGCCAGCGTTCAGTAGGTGTTCTGTAGGAGTTGTTCCACGTGTAGATGTATTTCTGGTGTATCTGTGGGGAGGAAGGTGATCTCCACGTCTTACTCTTCACCCATCTTCCCCTCGTACAAAACCTGATGAGATTTTTAAAACAGATGAATCAGGCTGACAACTCTTACATATTGACCAGTTTTCACATTACTAAAAGTGGAAAAGTAATATATTATGAGCCTCTTGATATGATGCAGTAGGAAGTATGCAGCTCTACCAGTGAAATAGTCTAGGCCTCAAAGTATAAATATATATCCTAAACACTCCTTTACACATCTGACTACCAGTTGTAAGGATACACTAGGGAAAAATAAATATTTACAAAGGACTGCAAGGAATTATTTAACCATATTCTGAATGTGAAAAATATTTTTTACTCAGAGAAATGTGTACTCAAAATATTTATGAATGACATGATGTGATGTCTCCGATTTCTTTCAAAGTTATTCCAACAAAAAAGGAAAATCCAGATGAAAAAATATTAATAAAATGTGGGTAATGACTGAAGCTAAGTGATGGATATGTGTGGTTCATCATATTATTTTCTCTATTATTATATATATTTTAAAACTCCATGATTTAAAAGTTATAAAGAAAGATAATGAATGTAATAAGATATTTTTTTCTAACATATTTGATAACTGTAAACTTATTTGTGAGGAAACTTCTCTTTTTAATTTTTTTCACATAATTGATAAATTTCCTTTTAATAACCTCTTGGTTCATGGATTGTGTTGTACTGTACCTCTTAATTCTCAGATGCTTAAGATTTTGGGGGCTTCCCTGGTGGTGCAGTGGTTGAGAATCTGCCTGCCAATGCAGGGGACACAGGTTTGTGCCCCAGTTCAGGAAGATCCCATATGCCGTGGAGCGGCTGGGCCGATGAGCCATGGCCACTGAGCCTGCACATCTGGAGCCTGTGCTCCACAACGGGACAGACCACAACAGTGAGAGGCCCACGTACCACAAAAAAAAAAAAATTGGTCAAAATTTGCATGTATTCTTAACTTTATTGATTAAAATATGATAATTTGTCTTGCAAAAATCTCTTCTATTAAAAATGCCTTAAAATTTTATTTGAATTCAAGTATGTAACAAGTTATTTTTATAAAAGGCCCATGTGTCTAGGAAAACAATATGCATATGATCTGTCTAATATGAAGATTTTCTATATATCTTTGAATCAGGTCTATTATTTGCATTGTGTAGTTCTTTTGTAGCCATACATATTGTAATCTACTACCTTTGTTCTTTTCTAGAAGAGGTGTATAATGTCCTCTTATAATAAACAAATGCATTATATTTGTTTCAATACCATCTCCCTATGTTTCAGATTATTTTTCTTTACTTTACTGCTATGTTATTTTGACTTTTACATATTACTAACTATAATTTTATAAAAATAAACTGTTTATCATTATATAATATCCAGTTAATTTTCTGTTTTTTACCTTAAACTCTACATTGTCTAATACTAATATAGCCATTTTAAAATTCTTTTTCTGATTGTACTTTCCTAGTATTTCTTTCCCATTATTATCAATGTTTACCATGTTTGAAAATTTTTTTCCTGTATACTTCTATTTCCTTCTACCCAAATCCAATATTATATTTATCTTAATTAGAATATTCAGTCGTTTTAAAATTGAGGCATAATTGACACATAATATTGTGTAATTTTAAGGTGTACAACTTGTTGACTTGACATATTTATATATTGCAGTACTTTTAGCACTGAAGTGTTAGCTAGCACCTCCATCACATCACATAATTATCATTTTATTTTCTCCTGAGAATATTTAAGAACTAGTTTTTGGCAACTTTGAATTATATAATACCATATTGTGGACTAAAATCACTAAACAGTTTATTAGATTTCCAGAACTTATTCATCTTCTAAATGTAAGTTTGTACCATTGGACCAATATCTTCCCAATTTCCCCATCCTCCCAGCCACTGCTAACCACCTAACTACTTTATTTTTATTTATTTATTTTTTTTCTTACTACTTTATTTTTATGAGTTTGACTCTTTTAGATTCAACATATAAGTGATGACATGCCATATTTGTTTTACTCTGTCTGACTTCTCTCAGAATAAAGACCTCAAGTTCCATTCATATTGTGGCAATGGCAGAATGTTCCTTTTTCTCATGCCTGAATAGTATTCCATTGTACATATAAATACCACATCTTTATCCATTCATCTATTGATGGACACTTCTTAGGTTATTTCCAAATCATGGCTACTGTGAATAATGCTGCAATAAAGGGAGTGCAGGTATCCCTTGTGTAACCTATTTTCACCTCCTTTGGATATATACCCAAAAGTGAGATTGCTGGACCATATGATAGATCTATTTTTAATTTTTTAAGGAACTTCCACACTGTTTTCCATAGTGGCTGAACCAGTTTATAGTACCATCAACAGTGTACAGGATTCCCATTTCTCCACATCTTCACCAACACTTGTCATTTCTTATCTTCTTGATAATAGCCATTCTTATAGGTGTCAGGAGATATCTCATTGTGGTTTTAGTTTGCACTTCCCTGGCGATTCTTGATGTTGAATACTTTTTCTTGTACCTGTTGTCTATTTGGATGTCTTCTTTGGAGAAATGTCTGATTAGTTCCTCTGCCTTTTTTTTTTTTTTTTACAGTACATGGGCCTCTCACTGTTGCAGCCTCTCCCATTGTGGAGAACAGGCTCCGGATGCACAGGCTCCATGGCCATGGCTCACGGGCCCAGTCACTCCGTGGCATGTGGGATCTTCCTGGACTGGGACACAAACCCATGTCCCCTGCTTAGGCAGGCGAACTCTCAACCACTGCACCACCAGGGAAGCCACCCCCTCTGCCCATTTTTAAAATCAGATTTGGTTTGCTTGTTTGTTATTGACTTACATTAGCTCTTTATATATTTTGGATATTAATCAATTATTAGATACATTGTTTACAACTATTTTCTACAACTCCACATGTTGCCTTTTTATGTTGCTGATTGTTTCTATTGCCAAGCAGAAGCTTGCTAGTTTGATGTGGTCTCATTTTTTTTCTTTTGTCACTTTTGTTTTGGTTGTCAAATCCAAAAAAAGCATTGTCAAGACTAATGTCAAAAATCTTATTCCCTATGTTTTCTTCTAGGAGTTTTATGGTATCACATCTTATGTTTAAGTCTTTGATATACTTTGAGTTAACTTTTTGAGTTGTGTAATATAGGGGTCCAATTTCATTTTTATGCATGTGTTTTCCAGTTTTCCTGACACAATTTGTTGAAGAGACCATACTGCCCCCAATGGAAGTTCCTGGTTCCCCTATCAAATATTAGTTAACCATATACATGGGTATTTAATTCTGAGCTTTCTTTTCTATTCCATTGTTGTATGTATCTATTTTTAACACCTGTACTGTATTCTTTTAAATATTATAGCTTTGTAGAATAGTTTGAAATCAGAAAGTGTAATGCCTCTGGATTTGTTTTTCTTTGTCATGATTTCTTTGGCTATTTGGGGTCTTTCATGGTTCCATATAACATTTACCATTTTTTTCTATTTCTGTGAAAAATGCCATTGGATTTTTGGTAGAGGTTACATTGAATCTATAGATGGCTTTGGGTAGCATGGACATTTTAGTAATTTTAGCTTTCAATCCACAAACGAAGTACATGCTTCTATTTTTTTGTTTGTCCTTTGATTTCTTTGGCAACACATTGTAGTTTTTATTGTATAGATCTTTCACTTACTTAGTTAAATTTATTTGCAAATATTTTATTGTTTTTGATGTTAATATGAATTAAATAGTTTTATTTCTTTTTCAGATTTTTCATTGTTACTGTATAGAAAAGCAACTGAATTCTGTGTCTTGAATTTTTTATTGAGATATAGTTGATGTACAATATTACATAAGATACAAGTGTACAACATAGTGATTCACAATTTTTAAATGTTATATTCCTTTTTTACTTACTAAAAGTTCCTGGCTATATACTCCATGTTTTGCAGTACATCTTTATAACTTATTTATTTTATACATAATAGTTTTTACCTCTTAATGCACTACCCCAATCTAGCCCCTTCCCCCTTCCCTCTCTCCACTGGTGATCACTAAATTTTTCTCCATATCTGTGAGTCTGTTTTTTTCTTGTTATATTTAAAAGATTGCTTTCTTTTTATATTCCATATATAAGTTATATTACACAGTATTTTTTTTCTCTGTCTGACTTATTTCACTTAGCTTAATACCTTCCAAGTGCATTCAAGTTTTTGCAAATGGAAAATATTCATTCATTTTTATGGCTGAGTAGAGAGTGCAGAAATAAATGCATCCACCTATGGTCAATTAATCTTTGACAAAGGAGACAAGAATATACAATGGAGAAAAGACACTCTCTTCAATAAGTGGTGCTGGGGGAACTGGACAGCTTCATGTAAAAGTATGAAATTAGAACATTCTCTAACACCATATACAAAAATAAACTAAAAAAAAGCATAAGCAGAATACTCTAAGATAAATCATAGCAATACCACCCCAGCCAACTTCCAGCCATGTCATCCCCTGTAGCCACATCCCTCAACACCTCCCCTGCTGGCCTGCATGGTCACATGTGCTTTGGGGCAGCCTCAGGAGCAGACACTGCTGGGAGGATCACACACAGGGGTAAGGCTGAAACCACAGCTGAGCCCAGGGACTGTACAACTAAGGAAGAAGAGCAGAAATCTCTCCTCATGGCTACAAGAACCATGGAGTTACACCTCCACTAATGGCTTCTTAACTTCAGTGCCTGTAGAACATCTCAAAGGACAACAAGTGCTCCTGAAGCTGTGATGGATCTGGCTTTAGCAGCTGTGGGCTTTGTGGGCATGTTCCTGTGAGGGTTGAGCCAGACCAGAGTCCGAGATGCCTCCATAGCTCACACAGCAGGTCCAGGTTCATGGTTACTGCAGTCCAGGGAACTGACCTCAGTGGATCTGTGCCAGTGGCCTGGTGAATACAACACCTGAGAGTCACCAGGGCCAGTTGCTGGCATACCCACAATTAAGGTGGGATCAAAAGCAGTGCCAATAACAGTGTACTTTGTGAGCCTGTACAACAGGTGAAAGGGGACAGAACAGAACACACGCACAAGTGAACAGCACCAGAGGGGGAATACTCAGAGTCTTCTCTCACTCTGAGAGTGATCCAATTCTGCCTTCCTCACAGCTAAGAAGAAGAATTCGGGACCTCTACTTCAACAACTAGGGAGAACCTCATGTGCCTGACAGTGCAGTGACAACCATAGAGAAAATAGGAAGCCCTGCTCAATGTCTATCTCACAGAGCAGGGGACAGGCGCAAGAAGAAAGAGGAGCTACAATGCTGCAACCTGCAGAAAGAAGACCACAGACACAATAAGTTAGACAAAATGAGATGACAGAGAAATCTGTTGCAGACAAAGGAGCAAGATAAAAAAGATCAAGTAAATAAAGATTAGTTAGGCAATCTACCTGAAAAATAATTCAGAATAATTACATTAAAGATGAACCAAGATCTCAAAAAAAGAATGGAGACACAGGGTATATGCCCAGTAGTTGGATTCCTGGGTGGTATGGTAGTTCTATTTTTAGTTTTTTAAGGAACCTCCATACTGTTCTCCATAGTGGCTGTATCAATTTACATTCCCACCAGCAGTGCAAGAGGGTTCCTTTTTCTCCACACCCTTTCCAGCATTTATTGTTTCTAGATTTTTTGATGGTGGCCATTCTGACCAGTGTGAGATGACATCTCACTGTAGTTTTGATTTGCATTTTTCTAATGATTAATGATGTTGAGCATTCTTTCATGTGTTTGTTGGCAATCTGTATATCTTCTTTGGAGAAATGTCTATTTAATTCTTCTGCCAATTTTGGGATTTGGTTGTTTTTTTTTTTTGTTGTTGTTGTTGTTATTGAGCTACATAAGCTGCTTGAAAATCTTGGAGATTAATCCTTTGTCAGTTGCTTCATTTGCAAATATTTTCTCCCATTCTGAGGGTTGTCTTTTGGTCTTGGTTATGGTTTCCTTTGCTGTGCAAAAGCTTTTAAGTTTCATTATGTCCCACTTGTTTATTTTTGTTTTTATTTCCATTTCTCAAGATCCTTTTTGACCCTTTTTGGGTAAAAAAGGATCTTGCTGTGATTTATGTCATAGAGTGTTCTGCCTATGTTTTCCTCTAAGAGTTTGATAGTGTCTGGCCTTGCAGCTTTATTTACAATAGCCAGGACATGGAAGCAACCTAAGTGTCCATCATTGGATGAATGGATAAAGAAGATGTGGCACATATATACAATGGAATATTACTCAGCCATAAAAAGAAACAAAATTGAGATATTTTTAGTGAGGTGGATGGACCTAGAGTCTGTCATACAGAGTGAAGTAAGTCAGAAAGAGAAAAACAAATGCCGTATGCTAACATAAATATATATATATATATGGAATCTAAGAGGAAAAAAAAGGTCATGAAGAACTTAGGAATAAGACGGGAATAAAGACACAGACCTACTAGAGAATGGACTTGAGGATATGGGGGGGAAGGGTAAGCTGTGACAAAGTGAGAGAGTGGCATGGACATATACACACTATCAAACGTAAAATACATAGCTAGTGGGAAGCAGCCACATAGCACAGCGAGATCAGCTCAGTGATTTGTGACCACTTAGAGGGGTGGGATAGGGAGGGTGGGAGGGAGGGAGACACAAGAGGGAAGAGATATGGAAACATATGTATATGTATAATTGATTCACTTTGTTATATAGCAGAAACTAACACACCATTGTAAAGCAATTATACTCCAATAAAGATGTTTAAGAAAGAAAAGAGTGGAGGCACAGATTGAGATGATGCAAGAGATGTTTAACAAGGACCTAGAAAAACTAAAGAACAAACAAAGAGAGATAAACAATACAATAACTGAAAAGAAAAGATACTCTAGAAAGAATCAGTAGCATAATAACTGAGGCAGAAGAATGGATGGGTGAGCTGAAAGACAGAATGGTGGAAATAACAGCCACACAGAATAAAATAATAAAAGAATGAAAATAAATGAGGACAGTCTCAGAGACTTCTGGGACATAATTAAAGGCACCAACATTCAAATTATATGGGTTCTCGAAGAAGAAGAGAAATAGAAAGGGCCTGAGCAAATATTTGAAGAGATTGTAGTCAAAAACTTCCTTAACATGGGAAGGGCAATAGTTACTCAAATCCAGGAAGCACAGAGTCTCATACAGGATAAACCCAAGGAGGAACGTGCCTAGAAACATATTAATCAAAGTAGCACAAATTAAAAACAAATAAAAATATTAAAAGCCACCAGGGAAAAGCAACAAATAACATACAAGGGAATCCCGATAAGTTTATCAGCTGATTTTTCAGCAGAAACTGTGCAGCTCAAAACAATGTGGCATGATACATTTAAAGTAATGAAAAGGAAAAACCTACAGCCAAGAATATTCCAACCAGGAAGGCTATAATACAGATTCAATGGACAAATCAAAAGTTTTACAGAAAAGCAAAAACTAAGAGATTTCAGCATTACTAAACCAGCTTTATGACAAATGCTAAAGGAATTTCTCTAGGCAGAATAAACAAGAGAAGAGAAAAAAAGAGGAAGGGAAGAAAAAAGACTTACAATAACAAACCCAAAACAATTAAGAAAATGGCAATAGGAACATACATATCAATAATTACCTTAAATGAAATGGAATAAATGCTCCAACCAAAAGACATTGACTGGTTGAATGGATACAAAAACAAGACCCATATATATGCTGTCTACAAGAGACCCACTTCAGACCTAGGGACACATACAGACTGAAAGTGAGGGGATGGAAAATGATATTCCATGCAAATGGAAAGCAAAACAAAGCTGAAGTAACAATACCCATATCAGACAAAATAGACTTTTAAATAAAGACTGTTAAGGGAGACAAGAAAGGTCACTCCATAATGATCAGGAAGATATAACAAGTGTAAATATATATGACCCCAACATAGGAGCATCTCAATGTATAAGGCAAATGCTAACATCCATCAAAGGGGAAATTGACAGTAAAACCATACTAGTGGACTTTAACTCCCCATTTAAACCAATAGACAGAGATCATTCAGACAGAAAATTAATAAGCAAACACAAGTCTTAAAGGACACATTAGACCAAATACACTTAATTGTTGTTTATATGGCATTCCATGCAAAAGCAGCAGAATACACTTCCTTCTCAAGTGCACATGGAACATTCTCCAGGATAAATCATATCTTGGGTAATAAATCAAGTCTTAATAAATTTAAGAAAATTGAAATCATATCAAGCATCTTTACTGATAGCAATACTATGAGATTATAAATCAATTACAGAAAAAGACTGTAAAAAACACAAACATGAGGGCCTAAAAATATCTATATATTTTTTGTTTTATTTTTAAGTTTTTATTGAATTTGTTACAATATTGCTTCTGTTTTATGTTTTGTTTTTTTGTCCATGAGGCATGTGGGATCCTAGTTCCCTGACCAGGTTTTGAACCTGCACTCCCTGAATTGGAAGATGAACTCTTAACCACTGGATGGCAAAGGAAGCCCCCAAACAATATATTATTAAATAACAGAAGTATCATGGAAGAAATCAAAGAGGAAATAAAAAAATTCCTAGAGACAAATGATAACAAAAACACGTGGATCTGAAATCTGTGGGACACAGAAAAAGCAGTTCTAAGAGGGAAGATAAAAAGCAATAAAACTGTACCTCAAGAAACCAGAAAAATCTCAAATAAGAACCTAACCTTATCCCTAAAATAACTAAAGAACCAAGAACAAACAAAACCCAAACTTAGTAGAAGGAAAGAAATCATAGATTTCTGCAGAAATAAAAGAAATAGAGGTGAAGAAAACAAGAGTAAAGAACAATGAAGCTAAAAACTAGTTCTTTGAGAGGATAAACAAAATTGATAGACCTCTACCCAGACTCATCAAGAAAAAAAGAGAGAAAACTCAAATCAATAAAAGTAGAAATGAAAAAGGAGAATTTACAAAGGACACCATAGAAATACAAAGGATCATAAGTAACAACTACAAGCAATTTTATGCCAATAAAATGGACAACCTAGAAAAAAAGGACAAATTCCTAGAAAGGAACAACCTTTCAAAACTGAACCAGAAAGAAATAGAAAATATGAACACACCAATCACAAGTAAGGAAATTGAAAGTGTGATTAAAAAACTCCCAACAAACAAAAGTCCAGGACCAGATGGCTTCACAGGCAAAATTCTATCAAATATTTAGAGAAGAGTTAACACCTTCTCTTCTGTAACTCTTGCAAAAATGCAGAGGAAGGACCACTCCCAAGCTCATTCTATGAGGCCACCATCACCCTGATACCAAAACCAGACAAAGTTACCACAAAAAAAGAAAATTACCAGCCAAAATCACCAATGAACATAGATGGAAAATCCTCAACAATGTATTAGCAAATTAAATCCAACAACACATTAAAATGATCACACACCATGATCAAATGGGATTTATCCCAGAGATGCAAGGATTCTTCAATATACGCAAATCAATGTGATACACCACATTAACAAATTGAAGAATAAAAACCATATGATCACCTCAAGAGATGCAGAAAAATCTTTTGACAAAGTTCATCACACTTTTATGATAAAAACTCTCCAGAAATGGGCTTGAGGGAACCTACCTCGACATAATAAAGACATGTATGACAAACCTACAGCTAACATTATACTCAATAGTGAAAAGCTGAAAGCATTTCCTATAAGATCAGGAATGAGACAAGGATATCCACTGTCACCACTATTATTCAATGTAGTTTTGGAAGTCCTATCCATGGCAATCAGAGAAGAAAAGGAAATAAAAGAATCCAAATTGGAGAAGAAGAAGTAAAACTGTCATTTTTTTGCAGATGACATGGTACTATACATGGAAAATCCTAAACATGCTACCAAAGAACTACTAGATTTCATCAATGAATTTGGTAAAGTTGCAGGATACGAAATTAATACATAGAAATCTCTTGCATCTCTATATACTAACAATGAAAATCAGAAAGAGAAATTGAGAAAGCAATCACATTTACGATCACATCAAAAACAATAAAATACCTAGAAATAAACCTACCTAAGGAGGCAAAAGACCTGTACTCAGAAAACTATAAGGTACTGATGGAAGAAGTCAAAGATAACACAAACAAATGGAGAGATATGCCATGTTCTTGGATTGGAAGAATCAGTATTATGAAAATGACTATATTATTACCAAAAGAATCTACAGATTCAATGCAATCCTTATCAAATCACCAAGGGCAGTTTTTACAGAATTAGAACAAATAATTTTTATGGAAACACAAAAGACCCCAGAATATCAAAGCAATCTTGAGAAAGAAGAACTGAGCTGGAGGAATCAGGCTCCCTGACTTCAGATTATACTACAAAGCTACCGTCATCACAACTGTATGGTACTGGCACAAAATCAAAAATATAGATCGATGGATTAGGATTGAAAGTCCAGAGATAATCCCACACACCTATGATAACCTAACCTATGACAAAGGAGACAAGAATATACAATGGAGAAAAGACAGCTTCTTCAATAAGTGGTGCTGGTAAAACTGGACAGTTACATGTAGAAGAATGAAATTAGAACATTCCCTAACACCAAACACAAAAATAAACTCAAAATGTATTAAAGACCTAAATGTAAAGCCGGATACTATAAAAACCTTAGAGGGAAACATAGGCAGAACACTCTTTTAAATGAATGGAACCTAATTAAACTTAAAAGCTTTTGCACAGCAAAGGAAACCATAAACAAGACGAAAAGACAACCCTCATAGTGGGAGAAAATATTTGCAAATGAAGCAATTGACAAGGGATTAATCTCCAAAATATACAAATAGCTCATGCAGCTCAATATCAAAAAACCAAACAACTGAATCCAAAACATGAGCAGAAGACCTAAGTAGACATTTCTCCAAAGAAGACATACAGATGGCAAAAAAAACCACATAAAAAGATGCTCAGCATCACTAATTTTGAGAGAAATGCAAATCAAAACTACAGTGATGTATCACCTCACACTGGTCAGAATGGCCATAATCAAAAAATCTACAAGCAATAAATGTTGGTAGAAGGTGTGGAGAAAAGGGACCCCTTCCACACTGTTGGTGGGAATGTAAATTGGTACAGCTACTATGGAGAACAGAAAGGAAGATCATTGCAAACCTATAAATGGAGCTACCATATGACCCAGTAATCCCATTCCTGGGCATATATATGGAGAAAACCATAATTCAAAGGGATACATGCACCCCGATGTTCATTGCAGCACTATTTACAATAGCCAGGACATGGAAGCAACCTAAATGTCCATCGACAGAGGATTGGATAAAGAAGATGTGGTACATATATACAATGGAATATTACTCAGCCATAAAAATGAACGAAATAATGTCATTTGAAGTGACATGGATGGACCTAGAGATTATCATAATAAGTGATGTAAGTCACACAGAAAAAGACAAATATTGTATAATATTGCTTACATGTAGAATCTAGAAAATGGTACAGATGAACTTATTTGCAAAGCATAAATGGTGTCACAGATGTAGAAAACTAACATAGTTTCCAAGGGGGGAAGGGGGGAGTGGCATGAATTGGCAGGTTGAGATTGACATATATACACTGCTATATATAAAATAGATAACTAGTGAGAACCTAGTGCATAGCACAGGGAACTCTACTCAATGCTCTGTGGTGACATAAATGGGAAGGAAGTGGATATATGTATTTGTATAACTGATTCACTTTGCTGTACAGCAGAAACTAACTCAGCATTGTAAAGCAACTATACTCCAATAAAAATTAATTTAAAAATATAAAAATAAATCCTACTACTTTTTGATCTGTCTCTAAAGCAAATGAAATAAAAGCAAAAACACACAAGTGAGACCTAATTGACTTAAAAGCTTTTGCACAGCAAAGGTAACCATTGGAAAGGTAACAAAATGGAAAGACAACCTACTAAATGGGAGAAAGTTTTTGCTAATGATATGACCAGTAAGGGGTTAATATCCAAAATATATAGAAAAGCTCATACCACTCCACATCAGAAAAACAAACAGGCTGGTTAAGGAATGGGCAGAAGACCTGAATAGACACTTTTCCAAAGAAGTCATACAGATGGCCAACAGGCAAATGAATAGATGCTCAATATCATTAATACTCAAAGAAATGCCAATTAAAACCAAGAGATATCATTTCACACCTGTCAGAATGGCTATCAACAAAAAGAACACAAATAACACATGTATGTTGGTGAGGATGTGGAGAAAAGGGAACCCTCCTACACTTTTGGTGGGAATGTAAATTGGTGCAGTTACTGTAGAAAATGTATGGCAGTTTCTCAAAAAACTAAAAATAGAGCTACAATATGACCCAACAATTCCACTCTTTGGTATTTATCTGAAAAATAAATACTAACACACTAATTTGAAAAGATGCATGCACCACAATGTTCATGGCAGCATTATTTACATTTGCAAAGATATTAAAGCAACCTAAGTGTCCATCAACAGAAGAATGGATAAAGAAGATGTGGTATACATATACAAT
This sequence comes from Tursiops truncatus, assembly GCF_011762595.2. Taxonomy (NCBI): domain Eukaryota; kingdom Metazoa; phylum Chordata; class Mammalia; order Artiodactyla; family Delphinidae; genus Tursiops; species Tursiops truncatus. Next base: position 56,083,747 of record NC_047055.1, read on the forward strand.
GTAATACTTCTCAGCCATAAAAAAGAATGCATTTTTGCCATTTGCAACAACATAGATGGACTTGGAAGGTATTATGCTAAGTGTGTATTGATTTTATACCCTGCAACTTTACTGAATTTATTGATTAAACAGTTTTCAAGTTGAGTCTTTGGGAATTTCAATATCAGCAGCAAATAATTATTTTACTCTTCCTTTCTGATTTGGAAACATTTGATTTATTTGCCTTGCCTGATTGCTCTAGATAAGACTTTCAGTAGTACCTTGAATAAGGGAGGAGAGAGTGAACACCATTCTCTTATAACTGGTTTTAAAGGAAAAGCTTTCATTTTTATCTATGTTGTGTATGATATTAGCTGTGGATTTGTCATATATGGTCTTTATTATGCTGGGTATGTTCCTTCTATACCCAGTCTGTGAAGGTTTTCTATCATGAAGGGGTGTTGAATTTGTCAAATGCTTTTTATACCTCTTTTGAGATGATTATATGATTTTTATCTTTTATTCTATTAATGTCATGCATCACATTTATTGATTTTTGTATGCTGAACCATCCTTGAATCACAAGAATAAATTCCACTTGGTCATGGTATATAATCCTTCTATGAATTCTTGAATTCAGTTTACTAATATTTTGTTGAAAATTTTGCTTCTATATTAATCAGGGATATTGGTCTAGACCTGCTTATATTTAGTGCAGCTAATAAAAAAATGTTTAATTTGTTTCATCCTATTTTTGTAAAAATTTACAAGATTACAATTCTATTAACCCTTTCCATATTTTGTATTATGTTGGTCAATGATTGCACTTTTGTATATGTTCTAAATCCCACAATACATTATCATTTTTTCTTTAAGCAGTAAGTAGTTAGCTTTTTGTTAGATTTATAGATGCATATTTTACCTGTAGAAAGATTTACCATTTTATGGTGTACTATTTGGTGACTTGACAAATATATACAATTATGTAATCACCTTCACAATCAGAAATTCCTGTCATGCCCTTGTTAAATCAGTCCCTCCCACTACTCCCAAGCCCTTAGTACCAATGATCTTACTTCTGTCCCTGTAGTGTTGTTACCGAAAGTGGGGGTCCAGCTGCTCGCCACCCAAAAGCCAATAAAGAGGCAACGTTGGTGGAAAGGACAGTTTGCTTTATTTTGGATGCCAGCAATAGGGTTTAGGGGGAGGGTGGACTCCTGTTCAAAGGCACCCTCAACAATCAGTGGGCAAGAGCTTTTATAGACGGAAGGAGTGGGCTACCCACAGAAAGAGTACAGTCAGCTCTGACAGTCATCTTGAAATTGTCATGAGGTGGTCTGATCAGCGTCATCTTGATTGTTTTAAGTACAGTTAATCTTAAGTTCCAGGGTCGTTTTTTTTCCATTTCCTTGAGACCAATTCTCGGAATTGTGGCAGCTTATGTCATGGCTACAGTCTGGTCATCATGTAATTAACTTTTTCCACGTGGTGGAAGTTTCAGTATTAACAAGACAGCTCACAAGATGTGGCTCAGAATATTATCTATAGCCTTTGAGAAGGAACTAAAAGTCTTTGATTATGTTTAATGACTAGACTATTATTATTTAGTCTTTTTGGACGGTTTTCCTTTGTTTCAGCATTTTGTCACTTCTCTCACTAAACTTATTCTTCGGCTAAAGTTTTTCCACAGACAAAAAGCAAGTGGGGGCACAGGGAGCCAGGACCATAGGGTCCTGCTCCATTTCAGTGTAACCTTTTCCAGGATGACAAATAAATGCAGCTCTACAGTATGTAGTCTTTTTTGTATGGCTTCTTTCATTTGCATAACACTTTTGACATTAATCCATGTTACTGTGCAAAACAGTAGTTCATTTATTTTATTACTGAGTGGTGTTTCTATTTGTAGATGTACCATACTTTGTTTCACTATTCACCATATGTTTAGGCTGCTATAAGAAAATAACACAGACTAGGTACATTATAAAAAATATAAATTTATTTCTCACTGTTCTGGAGGCTGGAATTCCAAGATTAGGGTGACAACATGTTCAGGTTCTGGTGAAGACCCTCTTTCAGTTTGCAGACTTCCAACTTCTTGCTGTGTTCTTAAATCGTGGACGGAGCTAGAGAGCTGTGCGGGGTCTCTTATATGAGCATTAACCCCATTCAAAAGAGCTCTACCCTCCTGACCTAGGCACTTCCAAAGTATTTTATCTCCTAATTCCATTACTTTGGGCAATAGAATTTCAATATATGAATTTGAGGCAAGGGGTCACAAATAGACCATGGCAGAACACATCGAGATTATTTTCATTTTTTCACTATAGTGAATAAAGCTGCTATAAACACTCATGTGCAGGTCTTTGTGTAAATGTGATTCCTTTTCTTTTGCTTAAATGCCTAGGTATATGCATAATTTCAAAGAAATTACCACACTATTTCCCAAACTGACTAAACCATTTTACATTCCCATCAAAGTCACACAAAATTTTCAGTGGTCCACATTCTTGAAAACACTTTGTAATGAAAGTTTTTTCTAAACTATCCTAGTATTTGTGAAGTGGTATCTTATTGTGGTTTTAATTTTCATTTATCTAATGAATAATAAAATTTGACATATTCTCATGTGCTTATTTTAATCTATATCTCTTTGGTGAAGTATCCAAATCTTTTGCATATTCATTGTTAAATTGTTCATCCTTTTTACTACTGAGTTGTAAGTGATCTTTAGATATTTTAGCCACAAGTCCTTCCTCAGATTTATGTATTAAACCAATACGAACCATGCTTTATGTTTCCTAACTAAGAAATATTTTCCACTAAATTCACTAAGAGCTTTTCCTAGCCTTTATTTCAAAAGTTTTATAGGTTTTGATTTTACATTAATCCTATTATTCATTTTTAGTTAATTTTCTTATGGCTTAAAGAAAGGCTTGAGGTCCTTTTTAAAAATATAGATACCAAATTATCCTAACCCTGGTTGTTTTCAAGTCAGACAATTTCCCATTGAATTGGCTTGGTAACTCTGTCAGAAATCAATTCACCTTATATGAAGTTCTGTTTCTAGAGTCTATGTCTCTTTTACCTACATGTCTATACTTATGCTAATACCACACTCTCTTGATTATTATAGCTCTGTAATATTTCTTGAATTCATATACTTTGAGCTCCCTTTCACTTCATTTTCAAAATGGTCTTGGTTATTTGAAATAATGTTTTTCCATATACATTTTAGAACAATCATATCAATTTCTTCAAAAAATACCTACTGAGATTTTGGCTGGGATTGCACTGAATGGATAAATCACCTTAGGCAGAACTGACATCTTAACAAAATCGAACCTTTCATTACATGAAGATGGTATATCTCTGTATTTATTTAGGGCTCTTTACTTTCATCAGTGTTTGGTAGTTTTCATTAAGTAAATCTGGAATATTTTGTTACATATATCTTTAAGTATTCCATGTGTTTTCATGTTATTTTTAATTACATTTAAAGTTAAAAAATTTCCAGTTGTTCATTGCTAGTGTATAAAAATAAATTAATTTTTTGTACATCGATCTTGTATTCTGATACCTTGCTAAACTCACTCATTAGTACTAGTAGGTTTTAAAGAATCTAGGAAAAGAAGGGGAATTATTCTTTTATATTTACCCACATGTTTACCATTCCCAGTGATCTTCATTCATCCCTGTAGATCTTAATTTCAATTTTGTATCTTTTTTCTTCTGTCTGAAGAAATTTCTTAGTATTTCTTGTAGTGTTGATGTGCTGGTGATTCGTCTTCTCAGGTTTTGTTTGTCATAAAATCTCTAACTATTGTCTTCCTACTTGAAAGCATTTTCATTAAATATAGAATTCAAGGTTGATATACTTTTCAGCACATTAAGCATGTCATTCCATGGACTTCTGTACTCCATTTTTTCTACTAAAATATCAGTCATAAAATTCTTTTTTCAGATTTATTGAGACATAATTGACAAAATTGTAAGATATTTAAAGTATAAAACAATGTTTTGATATACAAATACATTGTGAAAGGATTTGAATTAATAAACACATCCATTATCTCATATAGTTACCTTCTTTTGGAGAGATCACTGACATTCTAATCTCTTGCAAATTTTAATTATTCAATATTTTATTGTCAAATATAGTCACCATGTTATACATTAGATCCTCAATCCTTATTCATCTTATAACTGAAAGTTTGTATGCTTTTGCCAGTTTTCCATATTCCCCCCACCTCCCCAAACCCTGGCAACTGCCCCTCCACTCTGTTTCTATGAGTTCAACTTTTCTTCATTTTTTAGATTCCACATATGAGTGATACTGTACAGTATTTGTCTTTCTATTTCTGGGTCATTTCACCAAGAATAATGCACTCCTGTTTCATCCACATTGTCACAAATTGCATAATTTACTTCTTTTGTTAGACTGAATAATATTCCATTGTTTATATATATCGCATTTTCTTTATCCATTCAATTGTCAACAGAAATTTAAGTTGTTTCCATATCTTGACTATTGTGAACAATGCTACAGTGAACATGGTAGTGCAGATATATATTGAGCATATTGATTTTATCTCCTTTGGATATATACCGTAAAGTGGGATTTCTGGATCATATAATTTTATATTTGATTCTTTGAGGAACCTACATAGTGTTTTCCATAATGGCTGTACCAGTTTACATTGCTACCAACAGTGTACAAATGTTCCCTTTTCTCCACATACTTGCTAGCATTTATAATCTCTTATCATTTTGATAATAGGCATCCTTACTCTTGTGAGGTACTATCTTGTTATGGTTTTGATTGGCATTTCCCTTTTGATTAGTGATGCTGACCATCTTTTCATGTATCTGTTGACCATTTGTATGCCTTCTTTGTAAAAATGGCTATTTAGCTACTTTGCCCATTTTTAATTAGTTTTTTATGCTATTGACTTTTATCAGTTCTCTGTAAATTTTGGATATTAACTCCTTATCATATATGTGGTTTACAAAATTTTCCCCACTCCATATGTTGCCTTTCATTTGTTAATGGTTTCCTTTGCTATGCAGAAGTTTTTAAGCTTGTTGTAATCCCACTTCTTGATTTTTGCTTTTGTCACTTTTGCTTTTGCTGACAAACCCAAAAAATCATTGCCAAGACTAATGTCAGGAGTTTATTCTTTGTGTTTTCTTCTAGGTATATTCTGGTTTCAGGTCTTATGTTTAAGTCTTTAATCCATTTCAAGTTAATTTTATTGAGTGGTGTAACACTGAGGTCTAATTTCATTCTTTTACATGTAAAAATGTGGTTTGCCCAACACCATTTATCAAAGAGGTTATACTTTTTCCTTTGTGTATTCTTGGTTCCTTTGTTGAAAATTAATTGGCCATCTATGCATGGGTTTATTTCAGGGTTTTCTATTCTGTTTCATCGATCCATGTGTCTTTTTTATGCCAATACCATATTGTGTTGATTCCTATAGCCTTGAAATATATTTTGAAATCGGGAAGTGTGATGCCTCCAGCTTTGTTCTCCTTTCTCAAAATTGCTTAGGCTATTCAGGATCTTTTGTGGTTCCATAATATTTGGGGATTATTTTTTTCTATTTCTATTCACAATCTAATGTGGATGGATAGATAGATAGGTGATAGATAGATAGAGATAAACGCAGTTACACAAACCCACACATACATATTTTCACATATATCAAACAGCCAAACAACTGAAAATATTAAATACAAGTTTAAATATATTGTATAGGATTTACATTAAAATGTCTTTTTTTTTTGATTTGTGTGAAAGTTCTGATACCATTTTTAATGGATTCAAATGTATATGTGCAATAAAATGCAATTGGCAGATATTGGGAAAATATTTAAAATGCCATTCACATTCAATGCCAATACCATTGGAATTTTGATAGGGTTTGCACTGAATCTGTTGATCACTTTGGATAGTATGGACGTTTTAACAATATTATATTTTTTCAATCTATGAACATGGAATATCTTTCCATTATACGTGTCTTCCTCAGTTTCCTTCCATAATGTTTTATAATTTTCAGTGTACAGGTCTTTCATCTCTTTGATTAAATTTATTCCTAAGTATTTTATTCTCTTTGATGATATTGTATATGGGATTGTTTTCTTTATGTCTTTCACAGATAGTTTGTTGTAGTGTTGTTGACCTAAAACAAATAGACTACCAGTTATTTCTCCATCAAAAATGTGTTGCAGAACCTGAATTGCAATTCTTTGCTGATCTCAAATAAACTCATTTTACTTAGGAAAAGACTAGGAGATAGGCATTTTTGCCTTCTGTCTCTGTGATCAGCCTTGGGGATAGGCATGGTGATGCTACAGAACCAAACTTGGGTCCACTCACCTATGCACAGTAAGCAAATCTACTGACAGCAGATTGTGGTGAAGAAAAGTACACTGTTTACTGCAGGGGCCAAGTAAAGAGTATAGGTGGTTAATGCTCAAAAGGCCTGCATTCCCTGATGGTTTTCAGGGAAAGATTTTTAAAGACAGGGTGAGAGAGAGGGTTGTGGAGTGCATGATCAGCTTGTGGACATTCTTCTGACTTGCTGGTTGTGAGGTAACAGGGAGTCAACATCATGAATCTTTTGGTTACAATGGTCTGGGGTCTACATGCTTGTGGGCAGCATGCAGTTAACTTCTGCTGGTAAGCATTTCAATATCTGCAAAATAGCTCAAGGATATGACTCAGAATATTATCTATAGCACCTGAGGAGGAACTAAAATTCTTTGACTTTATTTAATGGCTAAAATATTATTATTATTATGTCTTGCTTGACTGTTTTCCTTTGTTTCTGTATTTTCTCACTTCTCTGATTAAATTTGTGTTTTGGAACTTGGGGAAGACGTAGGAGGCTAAATTTTTTATATAAACAAGAGGCACGTGGGTGAAGGTCTGTCCCAGGAAGGCTCCATAAGTTTCAGCTCAGTTACAGTGAGTGGTTGCATGCTCCATCAATAACTACTTCTTTGTTTGCTGTAGTCCTCTGGGTCTTATGAATGCAAGGCACATTGACTTTGAGAGCTAGGTGATTTGGGGACTTACTTACCCCTCTGGATGGAGTCTTGAATTTGGGACAATAGATGTGTGATCTAAACTCTTTGCTCCTCTGAGAAAAGGTGGGGGTTGGGACATCCTTCTCAATTACATGGCACTGTGCTAAGCATGAGTTTTATGGCAAGAGTGTATCTCAGCCTTTTCTACCAGTTTCAATGTGGATATTTTCTAAGTCATCTGATGTATAGGAGTCACTCAGCTAGTTTCTGGATTTATTTCAGAGGGAATTGCTTCAATAGTGGTTGTACATTCTGTGCATCCATATCAGAAAGGAATTCCAGGACCCTCTATGTCACCATTTTGGTCCCTCAAAAAGTTCTTATTTTTTATTTATATAAGTTATCTCAACTCCTCCAACAGGTGTTTTTAAAGATTTTTTTCTTTATATTTGATTTTTGGAAATTTGACCAGCATGTGCCTGGATTAATCTTGGGTTCTTTGGAGGTTGTTGAAGTTTAGAATATAATTTGGAAATTTTTTCCTGCCCCTTTTCTCTATCCTCTCCTTTGGGGATTCTAATTAACAGGGAACTTAGACCACTTGGTATTGTTCCAGAGATTATTTTATTTAAGTTAAATTGTTTTCACATATTTTTATAGATCTACAATTTAATTTCTACTATGGGTCTTCAAGTTCATTGAATGTTTCTCGTATTGCACCAAACTTCCCTTAACTCCATCTGATGAATTTTTTTTTTTAATTTCAGGTATTATTTTTTTTTACTTTGAGGTTTCAATTTTATATTTTTTATCTCTTCTAAAATTTCACATCTATTCTCCATTATATTCACTTTCTCTTATAATATTTAATATGGATATTTTAAATATTTTTATATAACATAAAATATTTTATATAAAATATAATACTTTAAATAAATAACTTAGGAGACCTTCAAGATGGTGAGGGAGTAAGACGTGGAGACCACCTTCCTCCCCACAAATACATCAGAAATACATCTACATGTGGAACAACTACTGAACGCTGGCAGAAGACCTCAGACTTTCCAAAAGGCAAGAAACTCCTCACATACATGGGTAGGAAAAAAGAAAAAACAGAGACAAAAGAATAAGGAGGGGACCTGCACATATGGGAGGGAGCTTTGAAGGAGGAAAAGGTTCCACACACTAGGAAGCCCCTTCACTGGTGGAGATGGGGTGTGGCAGGGGGGAAGCTTTGGAGCAATGGAGGAGAGAGCATAAATAGGGGTGCAGAGGGCAAAGCAGAGAGATTCCTGAATAGAGGATAATGCTGACCAGCACTCAAAATCCTGAGAGGCTTGTCTGCTCAACCACCAGGGTGAGTGGGAGCTGGAAGCTGAAGCTCTGGGTTGGAGGTCAGATCTCAGGGAGAGGAATGAGGCTGACTGCATGAACACAGCCTGAAGGGGGCTAGTGCACCACAGCTAGCTGGGAGGGAGTCTGCAAAAATGTCTGGACCTGCCTAAGAGGCAAGACACCATTGTTTCAGAGCACACAAGGAGAGGGGATTCAGAGCACTACCTAAATGAGTTTCAGAGATGGGCACGAGCCACAACTATCAACAGGGACACCATACATGGGCATGAAATGCTAAGGCTGCAGCTGCAGCCACCAACAAGTCTGTGTCTAAACACAGGTCACTATCCACACCTCCTCTCCTGGGAGCCTGTGCAACCCGCCACTGCCAGGGTCCCGTGATCCAGGGAAACTTCCCTGGGAGAACACATGGCAAACCTCAGGCTATTGCCACATCATGCTGGACTCTGGCACCACAGGTTTGCTCCGCATTCTGTACCACTCCCTCTCCCGGGCCTGAGTGAACCAGAGACCCCTAATCAGCTGCTACTTTAATCCCACCTTTCTGGGTCAAGAACACACGCCCTCAGGTGACCTACACACAGGGCAGGGCCAAATCCAAAGCTGAACCCCAGGAGTTGTGTGAACAAAGAAGAGAAAGGGAAATTTTTCCCAGCAGCCTCAGAAGCAGTGGATTAAATTTCCACAATCACCTTGATGTACCCTGCATCTGTGGAATAACTGAATAAACAACGAATCAGCCAAAAACTGAGGCAGTGGACTTTCACAGCAACTGTAGACATGGGGTTTGCTTTCTGCATCTAATTTCTTTTTGGTTTTATGTTTATCTTACTTTAGTTTTTAAGTTTATTATCATTGGTAAATTTGTTTATTGATTTGGTTGCTCTCTTCCTCTTTCTAAAAAATATATAGATATATATTTGTTTCTCCTTATTCCCTTTCTGTGAGTTGGTATGTGTATGCTTATTTCTGTGATTATGTCTGTATAGCCTCACTTTTACCATTTGTCCTAGGGTTCTCTCTGTCATGTTTTGTTTTTTTTTGGATTTTATTTTAGTATAGTTTTTAGCATTTGTTATCATTGGTGGATTTGTTTTTTTGGTTTGGTGCTTTCTTTTTCTTTCTTTTTTTATGACAAATTATTTTTTTAATAATTTTTTTTTTACTTTTTAATTTAATAACTTTATTTTATTTGTCTTTCTTTCTTTCTCCCTTTTCTTCTGAAACATGTTGCTGACATGGCCTTGGTGCTCTGGCTGGGTGTCAGGCCTGTGTCTCTGAGGTAGGAGAGCTAAGTTCATGACATTGGTCCACCAGAGACCTACCAGCTCCACATAATATCAAATGGTGAAAGCTCTCCCAGAGATCTCCATCTCAATGCTAAGACCAGCTCCATCAAACGACCAGCAAGCTACAGTGCTGTACACCCTATGCCAAACAATTAGCAAGACAGGAACACAAAACTACCAATTAGCAAAGAGACTGCCTAAAATCATAATAAGGTCACATACATCTGAAAACACACCACTGGATATGGTCCTGCCCACCAGAAAGACAAGATCCAGCCTCATCCAACAGAATACAGGCACTACTCCCCTCCAACAAGAAGCCTACACAACCCACTGAACCAAACATAGCCACTGAGGGAAAACACCAAAAACAATGGGAACTACAAACATGCAGCCTGTGAAAAGGACACTGCAAACACAGTAAGTTAAGCAAAATGATAAGACAGAGAAATACACAGCAGATGAAGAAGCAGAGTAAAAACCCACCACACCAAAACAATGAAGAGGAAATAGGCAGTCTAGCTGAAAAAAGAATGCAGAGTAAGGATAGTAAAGATGACCCAAAATCTTGGAAATAAAATGGAGAAAATTCAAGAGACATTTAACAAGGATGTAGAAGAACTAAAGAGCAATCAAACGATGAACAAAACAATAAATGAAATTAAAAATTCTCTAGAAGGAATCAATAACAGAGTAACTGAGGGAGAAGAACAGATAAGTAACCAGGAAGATAAAGTAGTGGAAATAACTACTGAAGAGCAGAATAAAGAAAAAACAATGAAAACAATTGAGGACAGTATCAGAGACCTCTGGGACAATATTAAATGCACTAACATTCGAATTATAGGGGTACCAGAAGAAGAGAAAAAGAAAGAGACTGAGAAAATATTTGAAGAGATTATAGTTGAAAACTTCCCTAATATGGGAAAGGAAATAGTTAATCAAGTCCAGGAAGCACAGAGAATCCCATACAGGATAAATCCAAGGAGAAACAGACAAAGACACATTTTGATCAAAATATTAAAAATTAAATACAAAGAAAAAATATTAAGAACAGCAAGGGAAAAACAACAAATAATATAAGAGGGAAAACCCATAAGGTTAACAGCTGATCTTTCAGCAGAAACTCTGCAAACCAGAAGGGAGGGGCAGGACATATTTAAAGTGATGAAAGGGAGGGAAGAATCTACAACCAAGATTACTCTATCCAGCAAGGATCTCATTCAGATTCGATGGAGAAATTAAAAACTTCACAGAAAGCAAAAGATAAGAGAATTCAGCACCAACAAACGTTAAAGAAGCTTCTCTAGGCAGGAAACAAAAGAGAAGGAAAAGATTGACAGTACCAAAACCAAAACAAAAAAGAAAATGGTAAAGGGAACATACATATCAATAATTACCTTAAATGTAAATGGATTAAATGCTCCAACCAAAAGACATAAACTGGCTGAATGGATACAAAAACAAGACCCATATATATGCTCCCTACAAGAAACCCACATCAGACCTAGGGACACATAGAGACTGAAAGTGAAGGGATGGAAAAAGATATTCATGCAAATGTAAATCAAAAGTAAGCTCAAGTAGCAATTCTCATAACAGAGAAAATAGACTTTAAAATAAAGACTATTACAAGAGACAACTAAGGACCCTACATAATGATCAAGGGATCAATCCATAAAGAAGATATAACAATTGTAAATATTTATAAACCAAACACAGGAGCACCCCAATATATAACGTAAGTGGTAACAGCCATAAAAGGGAAAAGGGGACTTTAACACCCCACTTTCACCAATGGACAGATCATCCAAAATAAAAATAAATAAGGAAACACCAGCTTTATATGATACATTAAACAAGCTGGACTTAATTTATATTTATAAGACATTCCATCAAAAAAAAAAAAAAGCAGAAAACACTTTCTTCTCAAGAGCTCCTGGAACATTCTCCAGGATAGATCATATCTTGGACCACAAATCAAGCCTTGATAAATTGAAGAAAATTGAAATTGTATCAAGTATCATTTCAGACCACAACATTATGAGACTAGACATCAGTTACAGGAAAAAACTTGTAAAAAAACAAACACATGGAGGCTAAACAATACACTAGTAAATACACAAGAGACCACTGAGCAATCAAAGAGGAAATCAAAAAATACCTAGAAACAAATGACAATTAAAACACGCCGACCCAACATCTATGGGGTAAAGCAAAAGCAGTTCTATGAGGGAAGATTATAGCAATACAATCCTACCTCAAGAAACAAGAAACATCTCAAATAAACAACCTATCCTGACACCTAAAGCAATTAGAGAAAGAAGAACAAAAAACCTCCACAAAGTTAGCAGAAGGAAAGAAACCATAGAGATCAGATCAGAAATAAAATGAAAAGAAATGAAGGAAACAATACCAAAGATCAATAAAACTAAAAGCTGGTTCTTTGAAAAGATAAAAAAATTGATAAACCATTAGCCAGACTGATCAAAAAAAAAGGGGAGGGGGTGAGAAGACACAAATCAATAGAAATAGAAATGAAAAAGGAGAAATAATAACTGACACTGAAGAAATACAAAGGATCATTAGAGATTTCTACAGGCAACTACATGCCAATAAAATGGACAACCTGGAAGAAATGGACAAATTCTTAGAAAAGCACAACCTTCCCAGACTTAACCAGGAAGAAAGAGAAAATATAAATAGACCAAACACAAACACTGAAACTGAGACTGTGATTAAAAATCTTCCAACAAACAAAAGCCCAGGACCAGATGGCCTCACAGGCGATTACTATCAAACATTTAGAGAAGAGCTGACACCTATCCTTCTCAAACTCTTCCAAAATATAGCAGAGGGAGGAACACTCCCAAACTCATTCTACGAGACCACCATCACCCTGATACCAAAACCAGAAAAAGAAGTCCCCAAGAAAGAATACTACAGGCCAATATCACCAATTCACATCTATTCAAAATCTTCTATAAAATACTAGCACACAGAATCTAACAGCACATGAAAGGGATCATACACCATGATCAAGTAGGATTTTCCCAGGAATGCAAGGGTTTTTCAGTATACACAAATCAATGTGATTAAGCCAGTTTAACAAATTGAAGGAAAAAAGCCATATGACAATCTTGATGCAGAAAAAGCTTTTGAAAAAATTCAACACCGATTTTGATAAAAATCCTCCAGAAATTAGGCAGAGAGTGAACTTACCTCAACATAATAAAGTCATAGATGACAAACCCACAGCCAACATCATCCTCAATGGTGAAAAACTATTAGCATTTCCACTAACTTCAGGAACAAGACAAGGTTGCCCACTCTCACCACTATTATTCAACATAGTTTTCGTAGTTTTAGCCAGAGCAATCAGAGAAGAAAAGGAAATAAAAGGAATCCAAATCGGAAAAGAAGAAGTAAAGCTGTCACTGTTTACAGATGACATGATACTAAACACAGAGAATCATAAAGATGCTACCAGAAAACTACTTGAGCTAATCAATGAATTTGGTAAAGTAGCAGGATACAAAATTAATGCAGAGAATTATCTTGCATTCCTATACACTAATGATGAAAAAACTGAAAGAGAATTTAAGAAATACTCCCAGTTACCATTGCAACAAAAACAATAAACTACCTAGGAATAAACCTACTTAAGGAAACAAAAGACCTGTATGCAGAAAACTATAAAACACTGATGAAAGAAATGAAAGATGATACAAACAGATGGAGAGATATACCATGTTCTCCAACTGGAAGAATCAACATTGTGAAAAGGTCTATAGTACCCAAAGCAATCTACAGATTCAATGCAATGCCTAACTCTCAAGGACATTTTTCACAGAACTAGAACAAAAAAATTCACAACTTGTATGGAAACACAAAAGACCCCGAATAGCCAAAGCAATCTTGAGAAAGAAAAACAGAGCTGTAGGAACCAGGCTCCTGGACTTCAGACTATACTACAAAGCTACAGTAATCAGGACAGTGTGGTACTGACACAAAAACAGAAATATAGATCAATGGTACAGGATAGAAAGCTCAGAGAAAAACCCACTCACATACTGTCACCTTATTTTTGATAAAGGAGGCAAGAATACGCAATGGATAAAAGACAGCCTCTTCAATAAGTGGTGCTAACAAAACTGGACTGCTACATGTAAAAGAATGAAATTAGAACACTCCATAACACCATACACAAAAATAAACTCAAAATGGATTAAAGACCTAAATGTAAGACCAGACACTCTCAAATTCTTAAAGGAAAACATAGGCAGAACACTCTATGACATACATCATAGCAAGATCTTTTTTGACTCACCTCCTAGAGAAATGGAAATAAAAACAAAAATAAACAAATGGGACCTAATGAAACTTAAAATCTTTTTCACAGCAAAGGAAACCATAAACAAGACAGAAAGACAACCCTCAGAATGGGAGAAAATATTTGCAAATGAAGCAACTGACAAAAGACTAATCTCCAAAATATACAAGCGGCTCATGAAGCTCAATATGAAAGAAACAAACAACCCAATCCAATAATGGACAGAAGTGCTTCCCTGGTGGCACAGTGGTTAAGAATCCATCTTCCAATGTAGGGGATATGGGTTTGAGCCCTCATCCGGGAAGATCTCACAGGCCGCGTAGCAACTAAGTCCATGCACCACAACTACTGAGCCTTCTATCCAAGCCCATGAACCACAACTATTGAGCCCACATGTCACAACTACTGAAGCTTGTGCAACTAGAGCTTGTGCCACTCAACAAGATAATCCACTGCAATGAGAAGCCTGTGCCCCACAATGATGAGTAGCTTCTGCTTTCCACAACTAAGGAAAGTCCACGCACAGCAATGAATACACAATGCAGCCAAAAATAAATAATTTAAATAAATAAATTTATTTAAAAAACACAAAACAAAGAAACACAAAAATGGGCAGGAGAACTAAATAGACTTTTCTCCAAAGAAGATATACAGATTGCCAGCAAACACATGAAAGGATGCTCAACATCACTGATCATTAGAGAAATGCAAGTGAAAACTACAATGAGTTGTCAACTCACACCAGTCAGAATGGCCATCGTCAAAAAATCTGGAAACAATAAATGCTGGAAAGGCTGTGGAGAAAAGGAAACCCTCTTCCACTGTTGGTGAGAATGTAAATTGATACAGCCACTATGGAGAACAGTTTGGATGTTCCTTAAAAAATAAAAATAAAAATAGAACTACCATACGACCCAGCAATCTCACTATTGGGCATATACACTGAGAAAAACATAATTCAAAAAGAGTCATCTACCACAATGTTCATTGCAGCTCTATTTACAATAGCCAGGACATGGAAGTAACCTAAGTGTCCATCAACAGATGAATGGATAAAGAAGATGTAGCACATATATACAATGAAATATTACGCAGCCATAAAAAGAAATGAAATTGAGTTATTTGTGGTGAGGTGGTTGGACCTAGAGTCTGTCATACAGAGTGAAGTAAGTCAGAATGAGAAAAACAAATACCGTATGCTAACACATATATATTGAATCTAAAAAAAAAGGTTATGAAGAACCTAGGGGCAGGACAGGAATAAAGATGCAGACATAGAGAATGGACTTGAGGACACAGGGAGAGGGAAGGCTAAGCTGGGACGAAGTGAGAGAGTGGCATGGACTTACCTATACTACCAAATGTAAAATATATAGTTAGTCAGAAGCAGCCACATAGCACAGGGAGATCAGCTTGGTGCTTTGTGACCACCGAGGGTTGGGATAGGGAGGCTGGGAGGGAGAGGCAAGAGAGAAGAGATATGGTGTATATGTATATGTATATGTACAGCTGATTCACTTTGTTGTAAAGCAGAAGCTAACACACCATTCTAAAGCAATTACACCTCAATAAAGATGTTAAAAAATAAAATAGAAAAAAAAATCTTCAGGAGTCCCTTTAGTAATTTTTTAACACAGAATTCCCTCATATTCATGATTCTGCTTATTATGTTTGGGTGCATGGATAATGTCTACTTCTAACCACAGAAATATGGCATGTTCATTCTTCACAGTAAGATTGATCCTTTATAGTTAATTCAGCATTATTTATATCTAATCTGAGTAAATTTTTCTTCAATGGAAGAAGCTCTTGAGACACCTGCATATGTTTCTAGCCTATGTCAGAGGGACAGCCTGAGTACTTGTCTCAACCAGCATTTGAATATCTATACTTTACAATTACTTTTTGTAATTATTAATTCCAAGAAACTCTGGTGAAGAACAATGGTTTAAAATGTATTAGCATTTAAATAAATAAACAGGTTATTGGAAAATATCTAACAAAGTTTTATGGATCTTAGACATTAAAACTTTATACTGAGTGAAATAGTGACTGATATTATTCTCAAGAATCTGTACAGAAATTGTTTTTTTCTTGCTTAAGAAAAAAAAAAGAACAAAAATACAAAATAAATAAATAAATAAAATATCTGTTTTAAGTATTTGCTAATTGCAACATTTGGCTTATTTTGAGTAGCTTTATTGTTCATTTCTCTTAATTATATGTCACATTTTCATGCAGATTAACATGTTTCATAATTTATTTTTAAATAATGGACATTATAGATGAATTGTGGAGATTACAATTCCAGTTATCCTACTCTGAAGAGTACAGGCATACCTCATTTTACTGCACTTCAGTTTATTGTGCTTCACAGATACTACCTTTTTTACATGTTGAATGTTTGTGGCAACCCTGCACTAACTCTATTGACACCATTTCCCAGCAACATTATTTTAAAATATGTTATGTACATTTTTTTAGCCATAATGCTACTACAATTTCAATAAATTTTAATACAGTGTAAACATAACTTTTATGTGCACTGGAAAAGCAACATATTTGTGTGACTTGCTTTATCCAGATGGTCTGGATTTGAACCCACAATATCTCCAAGTTATACCTATATCGAATTTTTAATACTTCTATATTTTGTTATTAATTTTGTATTGCTTTTTAATTATTTCTCCTTCTTATATTTATTTTCATGCTTTAGTCAACTTCTTTTTTATTCTTTTTTTTCTCTTGGAATCTGTACTATACTTTTCTATCCTATTAATAGTAATTATATTTTTCTATGATCTTATGATCAGACACACATTTCCCAACAAATTAACTACTTTTTCTTTCACTAATATGCAGTTTTTCAACTTGATGTGTTTTCTAACTACTTCCTCATGCACTCTGAGGTAGAAGAGCTTCTGGGCCTACTCATTCTATTTTATAAAAGAAGATTGCCCTTTATGGATTTTACATGTTGTGCACTTGTGTGAGTTATTGGTTGCAGAATTAAACTAGTGAAAAAAAATTAAAAACGAAACATTTGTCAATTTCTTTTGTAACTGAAGAAAGAGGTTCAGGGTACTTAACTTATTTTATATTTTCATATGGTAGAGAAGCTAAATCCTAGAACCTAGGGTTTGTGATGTTCTAACTCTGTACTATATTTCTTTCAATATAGCACACTGGCTTTCATCAAAGTGAAATAAATTCAGTGAAATATAAGAAGGAGCATTCTCATGCCTTATACAGTGTACACAAATTAGTAACAATTCAAAAGCTACCGTTTCAGCATCCTAGGGCTCAAGTGAACATTTGTGACTAGGAAACACTGTTAACTGTAAGCTAACACTTTTTCCTTCATGTATTTTGGATCATTGACTTTCTAAGAAGTCTCTAAAATGTAGTCGTACTACACTTGAATTTTAGCAACTTTTGAAGCACCCACACTACCTCCTTCTGAATATGCGAAGGTCAGTTCTAAGCAAGCATTGCAATCCTTGTTTTATAAAATATTAACAAAGGTTCTAGACTAAATTACCTTCTTTTTACTCTTCAGATAGATGGATTAATAAGTGTCCTATAGTACAGTCAAAAACTACTTATTTATGTAAAATTTAAAAAGCAGTTGCTGCAGTTGAGCAGTTGCAGATCAAAAGTGCTCATATAGCCATCTAACTCCACAAATAATGTTTTTTTAAAGATCTTTACTTTAGATACCAGCTTTATAAATGTGCATTTCTTGCTTATTTGCATTTTTTGTTTGTTTGTTTCTTCTCCTTCTGCAAACATATCCCCAGTTTCACAGCAGGTTCAAACACAGATGGCTGCCTTATTGTGACAGAAGCAAAAATGCTACATTAATGTTTAATGGGATTAAAACTCCTCTTGGCAGCAGTGGCATATGTTACCAGTTAATTGTTGCACTGGAAGCTACCCTGCTGTTTTAAAACATGGACTCATTTTACATGCTTTCTTCACAGCAGTATAAAATGTCAAATTTGTTGGGATAAGTTTTAAATTACTTTAACAAAACCTAGTCACTAAAAAGATAATTCTTTTGTACTACCGCATGTCTTTTATACTATCTGTATGTCTAATAAAATGATTACTATGCCATTTCTGGTTAAAAGAAGCCTGTATTTGCTCCATATTCAAGCAGATTTATGTGACTAGCAGAGGGTGCTCCAGAGATAGTCAGTGATTTTAGTATCTTTTATACATGATTGACACTATGAGTACATCAGTCTGCTGTATAATGGAAGTATTTTCAGAGTGCAAAATAGAATACTCTAAACCTTACCTTTACAGGGCTTCCCTGGTGGCCCAGTGGTTGAGAGTCTGCCTGCCAATGCAGGGACACGGGTTCATGTCCCAGTCTGGGAAGATCCCACATGCTGCGGAACGGCTGGGCCCGTGAGCCATGGCCACTGAGCCTGCGCGTCTGGAGCCTGTGCTCTGCAATGGGAGAGGCCACAACAGTGAGAGGTCCGCGTACCACAAAAGAAAAAAAAAAGTTAAATGGTAAACCTTACCTTTACAAAGAAATGGTGAGCAAAGTGTCTTTAACACCTTCTCTGCAGCAACTATTTGACAATATTTACTAAGAAAATTCTACAACCCATATTATCAATCTATTAACATTGTGTTGCATAATATCATCCTTTGAAGGTGTCTATTCTCCTATGAATTTTTGATAATGATTAGTGTTTAGCAAGTGAGATATTGTTAATTCAGTGAGATATTTCACATCAACAAAATATAAAGAAAACCTTGGAAAACTGAAAATTTGATTTTAATCAAGTTTGCTTTAACAGTTTAGATCTTTGTTTTTCTCACTGTTTCACCAATGTTTAGGTGGAATGTTTTCAGTTCCCATGCTGTTGATCTTGGTTACCAACTGTTATTTTAGTTGTTTATTATTTTAAGAAAGCAGAAGGCAATTTATAAAAATGTATAAGACTTCTGCTTCTGGCCAAAATGGGGTAACAAGATAATACTTCTACCTATAAGTATTACAAACAAAATAGTACCATGTATGCACTGGACTACTTTCTGGAGAAAGTTTCCAGTCCACTGCACAGGGGCGAAAAACAAGACCAAGTCTGACAATTTCTCTGAGATAACGGTAAGGAGCTGGGAATATGTGTGAGCCAAAGTAGCTAGAGTTCACAGTTTAACGTATTAAGAAGATTGAAATGTACATAAAGAGAAATCTAGAGATCTATAGAGATTCTCTGTTAAGTATTCAGTTGAGTACTGACCAATGCATGTGTGTAAGGAAACTACCCAAGCCCAAGGAAAGAACAACTTGAAAGGATTAGAGAAACCTCTGCATGGAGCTCACACAGGTCTTAAAATAGTTTCTGTTACCACTAGCCAAATTGTAAAGGCTCATAATTCAGGGACATCAGGTGAACTACTAGGAAGTGTTGTTAACCAGTTGTAGAGAAGCTCTGCTATGTACAGAGGGACAAAGATAAGATGACAACAGATTGTTCATTGAAAACAGTGTGTGAGCGAATGGAGATGGCAGAATAGAAAGACCCTGAGCTCATCTTCACTAACAGGCACACAAAAATCACAACTATCTTCAGAACAACCATTGACCAAAAAGAGTGGAACCCACCACAAAGATCTTTTATAACTAAAGACATAAATAAGGGATTACAGCAAGATGGGTAGGAGGGGCAGGCTCACATTATAGTCAAGTCCTGTACCCCTGGGTGGGCCAACACTCAAGCTGGTAAACGAGTACATTGCAGAGGCTCTCCCAAAGAGGTGAGAGATCTGAGCCCCATGTCAGTTTCCCCAACCTGGGGCTCTTGTACAAGGAAGATGAGCCCCAGAGCATTTGGATTTGGAGGTGAGCAGGGCTTATGTTGGGAGATCCAGAGGACTGGAGGAAATAGAGACTTCACTCTTAAAAGGAGGAGACAAAATCTCACATGCTCTGGGACCAAAAGCAGAAGCAGTAATTTGAGAGGAGCCTCGGTAAGACTTCCTTGCTTATATTGGAGAGTCTTCTGGAAAGGCAGGAGACAACTGCAGCTCACCTTGGGAATATACACACTAGTGGAAGCCATTTTTTTGATCTCTTTCTGACATGTGTACACTAGTGCTGGCAAGTGCCACTGTGGAATCCTTCTTGCTCATTAGCACCAAGACCTGGCCCCACCCAACAGCCTGTAGGTGCCAGTGCTGGGAGACATTGAGCCAAGCAACTAACTGGGTGGGGACACACTCCCACCAATCAACATACAGGCTACCTTAAGACCCCCTGAGTTCAGGGTCACCTCTGGGCATGGCCCTGCCCACGAGAGGACTCAGGACACAGCTACAATCACTGGTGGGCTGGCACCAGCCCTAGAATTCTCTGGGTCCTGGCCTTCCTTCCATGGAGCCTACTCTAGCCTCTGGACAAGGCTAACTCACCAGGGACAGATACCACACTCAGAAAACCACAATCCTACACCTGCAGATCTAGCCTACGCTTCGGCAGGCCAGACCCTGCCCTGGGACCAGCTGAGCTTGGACCCTGACCACTAGTAGGCCAACACATGCTTCAAGACACCCCAGACCAAGTCCCTAAATGTGTCAGGAACCTCCACTTCCCCATGATCCAACACAAACTCTGGGACCACTGGGTCCTGCAACCAGACTCCACAAAACAGCTCTGCCCACCAGTGGACCAGCACTAACCCCAGCACCCGGCTTCACCCATTAGTGGGTAGTCAACAGCCTTGGAGTTTTCTGGACCCTGACTCTGCCCATTAGTGAGCCAGCATAATCTTCCTGGGTTCTGCAGTCAGCTGCCTTGTGACCCAGTCCTGCTAACCAGCAGATTGCCACCTCCACACAAGGCAAGGCCTGGCTACCAACTGAACCAGAGACCAACCAAACCTACCAGACCTCCTCATAGTGAGTATGCCAAAACAGAAGGACACACATAGAACTTATAGAAAGAAGCCCTAGCACATATATCTCAGGTGATGACAGTGTAGTGTGCTGCTGGGACACACAGGATGTCTCCTACAAAAGACCACTTCTCCAAGGTCAGGAAATGTAACCAACTTACTAGATGAATAAAAATAAAAAGCAGCATCTTAGGCAAAATGACATAACAGAGGAACATGTTCCAGAAAAAAGAAAAAGGTAGAACACCAGAAGAAGAATGAAGTGTCTAGAGATAAGCAATACACCCAAGAAAGACTTCAGGGTAGTGGTTGTAAAAATGATCAAAGAGCTCAGGAAAAGAATGAGTGCACAAAGCAAGAAGTTAGAAGTTTTTTAACAAAGAGTTAGAAAATATAAACAACCAACCAAAAATGAAAAATACAATAACTGCAATGAAAAATACACTAGAAGGATTCAACAGTAAACTAAATGATACAGAGGAATAGATCAGTGACCTAGAAGATGAGTAGTGGAAATCACTGATGCTGAACAGAAAAAAGAAACACAGAATGAAAAGGAATGAAGACAGTTTAAGAGACTTCTGGGATGACATCAAGCACACTAATATTTACATTATAGGGGTCCCAGAAAGAGAAGTGAGAGAGAAAGTGAGTGAGATATCTGAATACATAATAGCTGAAAACTTTCCTAACAAGGGAAAGGAAAGTCACCCAAGTCCAGGAAGCACAGAGAGTCCCATGCAGTATTAACTGAAAGAGGAACTCACCAACACATATTGTAATTAAAAATGGCAAAAATTATAGATGAAGAGAGAATATTAAAAGCAGGAAGGGAAAAGCAATAAATAATATACCAGGGAACGCCCATAAAATTATCAGCAGACTTTTATCAGAAAATGTTCAAGCCAGAAAGGAGTGACACAATATATTTAAAGTGATAAAAGGGAAAAACTTACAATCAAGGACACCAGCAAGACTCATTTGGACTTGATGGAGAGATCAAAAGCTTTACAAAAGAGCAGAAGTTAAGAGTTCAGCACCACCAAATCAGCTTTACAATAAATATTATAGGAACTTCTCTAAGCAAAAATGAAAATGTCACAACTATAAATAAAAATTACAAAAAAACAGCTCATTGATAAAGGCAAGCATACAGTAAATGAAGGAAATCGTCCATACACAAAGCTAGTAAGAAGGTTAAAAGACAAAAGTAGTAAAATCATCTATATCCACAATAAGAAATTAAGGGACCCAAAAAACAATTAGTTATAAAATGTGATATCAAAAACTATAATTGTGAGGGGAGGAGAGTACAAATGAAGGGTTGTTAAAATGAATTTGAAATTAAGAGATCAGCAACATAATATAATCAGAATATATATAACTTGGTAACTAAAACCAAAGATCTATAATATACAGACTAAAAAGAAAAAGGAATTCTAACATAACATTAAATACAGTCATCAAATAGCAAGAGAAGAGGACAAAGGAAGAAAAAAGGAATAAAAAATATTTATGAAAACAACTCCAAAACAAGTAACAATATGAGAATAAGAACATACATATCATTAACTACTGTAAATGTAAATGGACTGAATGCTCAATCAAAAGTTATAGAGTGACTGAATAAATAAGAAAAAAGAAGGCATATATATGTGCTGCCTACAAGAGGCTCACTTCAGATCTAAAGACAGACACAGACTGAAAAGGATGGAATAGAAAAAGTTATTCCATACAAATGGAAATCAAAAGAAAACCAGGGAAGCAATACATATATTAGGCAAAATCGACTTTACAGTAAAGACTTTAAAG
The DNA here is from genome assembly GCF_011762595.2 of Tursiops truncatus. Taxonomy (NCBI): domain Eukaryota; kingdom Metazoa; phylum Chordata; class Mammalia; order Artiodactyla; family Delphinidae; genus Tursiops; species Tursiops truncatus. The sequence goes on from NC_047055.1 coordinate 56,106,468, forward strand.
AGACAAAGGAGATTATACAATGATCAAGGGATCAACCAATAATATATAACAAATGTAAATATATATGCACTCAATAGAGGAGCACCTAAATACATAAAACAAATATTTACAGACATAAAGGGAGAAGTCAACAGTAACACATAAGAGTAGGGGACTTTAACAACACACTTACATGAGTGGACATCATCTAGACAGAAAAATCAATAAGGAAACACTGACCTTAAATAACACATTAAACCAAATTGACTTGATATGTATATAGAGTGTTCCATCTGAAAGAGCAGAATACATATTACTTTGAAGTGCACATGAAATATTCACCTGGATAGATCACATGCTAGGGCACAAAACAAGCCTTGGTAAATTTAAGAAAATTGAAATCATATCAAGCATCTTTTTCAACCAAAATGCTATGAAATAGATTAACTGAATACATTTATATCTATTAAACAATTCAGTTTTTAGTTACAAAACTTCCCACAAAGAAAACCTCAGTCACAGATGACTTCACTCATAAACTTCACCAAACATTTACAGAAGAAGTAATACAAAAGTATACTTAAACTCTTCTATATAAAGAAAATGGAATATATTCCATTTCATTCCAGCATTCTCAGAGGCCAGTTAGACTAAAACTAGACAAAGATATTATAAGGAAAAAATACTACAAGATGTTAAAGGAAAACTGTAGTACCCTTCATAAACATTTATGCAAATTTTCTTAACATTTAGAAAATCTAATCACACTATATTTTAAAGTAATAATAGAATATGGCAAAGTCGATTTTATCCCAGAATTTCGGGATGTTATTATTTCCAGCATTTCTGGTGTATGATGAATACTCACTAGTTAATAGTTATTATTAATGGCAACATAGTATTTATCATAAGGTTAATATTCAGCAGGAAATTTAGATATGCTATGTCAATTATTATTTGTGGAGCTATGACAAATTCTTCTCCAACTGAAAGCTTATATTACTGGGTGAAAAGCCTACTGAGGTTTAAAGTCATATGCAACCTTGAAACTGTCCATCTAGGTTGACTTAATAAATTGATCTTAAATACCACAGAAAGAATGTTTTCCTCCTGTTATAAACCATACTGAATGGAGGCCAATATTTTTGTTATATTTTACAGAATTATCAGGGTTTTTTTTGTTTGTTTGTTTGTTTGTTTTGCATACGCAGGCCTCTCATTGTTGTGGCCTCTCCCGTTGCGGAGCACAGGCTCCGGATGCACAGGCTCAGCGGCCATGGCTCACGGGCTCAGCCGCTCCACGGCATGTGGGATCTTCCCGGACCGGGGCACGAACCCGTGTCCCCTGCATCGGCAGGCAGACTCTCAACCACTGCGCCACCAGGGAAGCCCGAATTATCAGTTTTAAAAGATAAAATTATTCTCAAAAATTTACTATTTTATAGTAGCTAGCTAGATACATAGGTAGGTAAATAGATAAAATAATATTAATGAAATTATCTCCTTAAATAAAAACACAGTTTACATTTTTTCTCAAAGTATTTTGAAATTTGTAATTGGTTATTACATTTCATCCTGTTTATTATTTTCAAATAATTATTTTAGTAGATAAAGTATATGAAGGAAACCTTTAGACTCAGCTTCTCTGGCCATTCTTAGAATCCTAAACAAAAAGTATTACAGGAAAACTTAACCTCTGCAAAAATAAATATTTCAAATTGTCTACTCCAGTACAAAGACATTTATTTTTGCCATGACGTAGAAGTCTTTTTGAGGTATATGGTTATAAAAATCAATCAGTGGGTTCCCCATATTTATATCTTTTTCCAGTGTGAGAAGCTCATGTCTCTGGAAGTAGCTCATTTCATCATCAGATTTTAGTATAAAGTGGACTCTAAACTTGACAAAGATTCTTTCCAGGTGACAAGGAGTCTGATATGTCAATGCCCATTTAGATGGGTTGTGCTAATCTACACCCACACTGAAGAAACTGCCCTCCTATTATGATTTATACCTACAGTTAAACTCTTTCCATGCCATGGAGTTTTATGGAGAAACAATTCAGATGCATTAGTGTTTGGAGTTTGGTCTCATTTGGGTGATTCATTCTTACCTCTAGCACAATGGGTTTAATTAAGACTTCAGGAAGAATTCGCTCATATTATGGTGCTTAGTCATTGGAACAGTGACTAATGGGAGGAGTGGAGTACAGAAAATCTCCTGGTCTTAATATTTAAATATCTTTCAATATTTTACCAACACTAATGCCTCTGTGAGAGTGATACATATGGTCACACCTGAGACAAAGAAACATACTCTCTTCCACTCTGTCACACACTTCTCGAACAGTGGCAAGAGGGTCCTGAGATTAGTCCTTGTTAGAAGTCAGCATACTATAGCCCATTGGCCAAATCTGTTCCATTGCCTTTTTCTGTGAGATAAGAATGTTTTTTTTGTTGTTGTTACACTTGTTAATGCTTGAATAATAATCAAAAAAGAATATTTTTGTAGCAGGCGAAAATTATATAAAAATTCAAATTTGATGTCCATAAATAAATTAAAATTTTCTTAGAAAATGTCAGGCTTATCATTTATGTGTTGCTCATGGCTGATTTCACATCATAAGAACAGAGTTGAATAGTTGTAACAAAGATCATATGGGTTACAAAACTTAAAATATTTTCTATCTAACCCTTAAATGGAAAATTTTTCTGACCTCTGATGTATGTTCTCCCCAAGTGTTCCTCATCATATTGTCTTAAATTCAACAGTTTGTTTGCCTAGATCTGTATCCTCAGGTCATTGTTTACAAAACTTTCTAGAATGAATATAACCAATAATTTCATTATAAAATAAATGGAATAGGACACGATAAAACTCCAAAGAGGAAAAACCAATGGTATTTCTTGCTGCAAACAGCACAACACAGAGATTTCTTGGTGGATAAGCATGGCTTGCACTAAAATGTCTGTCTTTCTTTTTTTTTCTGTATGAGATCTAGTGGTTATAGATTCACTGACGGGTAATTACAAAACAAAATCTTCTAATGCCAATAATAAGACCAGATTCTATACCTTTTAAGTAAAATTGTCTTGATTACAAGCAGCCACTGAATAAAGACATCAATTAGAGAGGGAGATTTCTTAACCCTTGGAGCAAGAGTTTCATTAAAAATAACTTGGAAAGTAATTTAAATCCTTGATCATCACCTGCCACCAGCACAGAAGATTCAAAGTAAACCCATTACTTCCCAGTGTTGAAGAAAAGAATCACTTTGTGCTTCTTGTTGGGTGGCTCCTTCCTCCTAAATACCATCACCCTTTTTAAAGCTAATATGGAGGAAATGTAGGCAGAGGAGATAGAGGTCTGACTTGTTATTCTATGTCAAAATACCTGATCCTGTATTGGGGGCATGTAGGGGCTTCAAAATCCTTTGGAAGATTGCAGACATGTGCCTGTCCAACAGAGACTCAAAGGGACTAGTATCATACACCATGTCTCAGGAAGAGCTAAGCATTTCTGCACAGACGCCAGCCAGGAATGGCAATAAGAAACTTAGAGAAAATCCAGAAAGAGAACCAAGAAATGTCTGATTTCCCAAATAGAAATATGCACCCTATAGTTTATGTGTATTTTCAAGCATTCAGAATAAGAAAATTTGTGCAATCAAGTATGAACTAGAGCAATGCAACACTCATATGCTCATTCTTTCAATCACTCTGTTACCTTCTATACAAAGCCTTTTAAAAGTTATAGGCATACCTTATTTTGTTGCACTTTGCAGATATTGCATTTTTTTTACAAAATAAACGATTACGGCAACCCTGAATCAAATAAGTCTATTGGTGCCATTTTTCCAACAGCCTTTGCTCACTCCATGTTTCTGTGCCATATTTTGGTAATTCTAGCAATTTATCAAATTGTCCATGAGCAAAAAGGTTGTGACTTATGGAAGGCTTAGTTGACGGTTAGCATTTTTTTTAGCAATAAAGTATTTTTAAATTAAAGTATGTACATTTTTAGACACGATGTTATTGTCCACTTAATAGACTACAGTAAAGTCTAAACATAACTTTTATATGCACAGGGGAACCAAAAAATTTCTGTGACTCACTTTCTTCTGATATTCATTTTATTGCAGTGGTCTGGAACTGAGCTCACAATATCACTGAGGTATGCCTGTATTGCATTAGACCCAATAACTGCCTCTTCATTATTCTCACAGCTTTTCACACTTGGCTTTCTTTCAACACATATGGCATTTAGTATTGTACAGACTTGCTCTTAGTGGCACACTTCAGCCTCTAGAGGGCGTTCAAATCCCTTAATCCTGAATAGAAAAAGTTCTGTTGTGGTGTGTGGGTCAGGAACATAGATTAAACCAAGGTATCTGAGATGGAGCATTTGGTGGGAGAAGCTCTTGCTCCTGCCTGTAGTGCTCATCAGGACTCTCTCTCCTTTCAGAATCTCTGTTGTCCTCTTAGCTTTGTGCGTTTTGTGAAAATTTCCAATTAGTATTAAGTGACAAATAAATATTGAGATAGCAGTGTTCAGAGACTCAACCTTCAACCTCACCACCAGAGGAAATCCTTAAAAAAAAATCAATCAATGAAATTCAACATATTAACAGAATAAAGCAGAAAAAAATGATCAACATAGATACAGGAAGATCTAACATCAATCCCTGATTAAAATTCTCAACTAAACTACAGATAACATATAATTACTGGGGAAAAGGTGAATGTTTTCAACTAAAATCAGAAACAAGGCAGATGTCCACTTTCACCACTTCTATTTAACATTGTGCTGGAAGCTCCAGCCAATGAAATAATGCAAGAGAAAAGATGGGGAAGAAGGCTCCGGATTGGAAGAAAAGTAAGTAAAGCTATCTGTATTCACAGATTCTATAGAATCTACAAACAAACAAACAAAGTTGCTAGATCTTATTAGTGAGAGTAGCACAGTTGCAGGATTCAAGATCGACATACAAAAAATAAATTGAAATGCTGTATACTATCAATGAACCACTGGAAAATGAATTTAAAATACAATTTAAAGTAGAATAAAACGTGAAATACCTAGGAATAAATATTACAAAATATGTGAAAATGTTACACATTGAAATCTACAAAACATTAATAAAAATTAAAGAAATAAATGGAGAAATATAAAGTACTAATGGAAATGAGGACTCAATATTCCTAAGCTGTTAAGTATTTCCAAATTTATCTCTAGGTTCAATACAATTTCTATCAAAATCTTAACAAGTCTTTCTGTAGAAACTGATAAGCTTGTTCCAAAGTTCATATGGAAATTCAAAGAACTTAAATAGCCAAGCAAAGTTTAACATAATAATGAATTAGTAAAACTAACACTATCAGAATTCAACATTTATTGCAATCTTACAATAATTGAGACAGTAAAGTATTAGTATAAAGATAGATAAATATATCAATAGAACATAACAGAGAGTCCAGAAATAGACCTAAGAATATATGATAAATGGATTTTTGACAAAGTGCCAATATCAGTCAATAGAGAAAATTTAGTGTTTTCAACAAATGGTGCTGGATCAGTTGAATATCCATGTACACAAAATAAAATAAAATAAAATTTAATCCATATTTTATAACATATACAAACATAACTTAAAATGGATCATAGAACTAAATGTAAGATCTAAAATTATAAAACTTTACGAAATTGAGTTATTTGTAGTGAGGTGGATGGACCTAGAGTCTGTCATACAGAGTGAAGTCAGAAAGAGAAAAACAAATACCGTATGTTAACACATATATATGGAATCTAAAAAAAAATAAAAGAAGATTCTGAAGAATCTAGGGGAAGGACAGGAATAAAGATGCAGATGTAGAGAATGGACTTGACACAGGGAGGGTGAAGGGTAAGCTGGGATGAAGTGAGAGAGTGGCATGGACATATATACACTACCAAATGTAAAATAGATAGCTAGTGAGAAACAGCTGTATAGCACAGGCAGATCAGCTTGGTACAGAGAGGGGTGGGATAAGGAAGGTGGGAGGGAGATGCAAGAGGGAGGAGTTATGAAGATATATGTATATGTATAGCTGATTCACTTTGCTATAAAGCAGAAACCAACACAGCATTTTAAAGCAATTATACTCCAATAAAGATGTTAAAAAATAAAGTTATAAAACTTTATAAATTGGACTTCATTAAAATTAATAACTCTGCTCTTTGAAAGATACTGTTAAAAGAATGAAAACACAAGTCAGAGACATAGAGAGCATTTTGCCCATCACTCATTTGATACAGGACTTTAAAGACTTTTAAAACTCAATATTGGACTGCCCATTTCCAGTTCTGCACATAAGAAGTTTGGACATCACCACTTTGTCTTAAGAACAAGTAAAAAGCTGAACAGATGTAAAAATCAATAACATTTCTTGCATCCGTAAAAGAAGTGAAGGCACAGGACAAACCACTGACCCCAAGATTGGAGAGGCAGACAGGTGAAGACAGGGAGAGATAGCTTATGGAAGCAGAGACTCATGAGTAGAAATAACAATGGAAACAAGTTCCAGCGTAGGGAAACCTGAACTGTAAGAATTGAAGAATGCTGTGGATGCTCAGTGCAGGCAATTCAAGAGTTAAAAACTCCAGTAGGGGCTCAGTTATGGGGGTGGCCCACAGTATTGTGAGATATATTTCCAGGAGCTCAACCAGGTTCCCAGAGTAAGTATCAGAGAAAAATTCCCTTAGGCTTCTGGCTGGGGAAAGGAAAAGGAACCACTCTGAAATATAACACAGCATTCTGTTCTTCTTAACAAGCCTGACCTCAGGGGAAACTAGCCAACCACAGTCTAAACCCTTATTCACACCTAAACAATAATCAGCACCAAACTGACCTGGGGAAGGGTAATAAGCCAAATCCATAAAACTGTAGCCATCCTGTCCAACCTAAAGGTGGGAAAAAAAACTGATACAAAATTGTGAAGTTCACAGTTCAGAGGAGTAGGTGAACTGAAAGACGGCAACCTAATCATCGGACAGTAGAATGCTTCCCTTCTCCTCAAACCTCACCATCACATTAATAAAAGCCTATTTACATATGGTTTTTCTCCTTCAATTTGTTAATATGGTTTATCACATTGATTGATTTGCGTATATTGAAGAATACTTGCATTCCTGGAATAAACCCCACTTGATCATGGTGTATGATCCTTTTAATGTGCTGTTGGATTCTGTTTGCTAGTATTTCGTTGAGGATTTTTGCATCTATGTTCATCAGTGATATTGTCCTGTAGTTTTCTTTCTTTGTGACATCCTTGTCTGGTTTTGGTATCAAGGTGATGGTGGCCTCGTAGAATGAATTTGGGAGTGTTCCTCCCTCTGCTATATTTTGGAAGAGTTTGAGAAGGATAGGTGTTAGCTTTTCTCTAAATGTTTGATAGAATTCGCCTGTGAAGCCATCTGGTCCTGGGCTTGTGTTTGTTGGAAGATTTTTAATCACAGTTTCAATTTCAGTGCTTGTGATTGGTCTGTTCATATTTTCTATTTCTTCCTGATTCAGTCTTGGAATGTTATACATTTCTAAGAATTTGTCCATTTCTTCCAGGTTGTCCATTTTATTGGCATAGAGTTGCTTGTAGTAATCTCTCATGATCTTTTGTATTTCTGCAGTGTCAGTTGTTACTAGAGTCATGTACCAAAATGTTCATTGCAGCTCTATTTACAATAGTCCGGAGATGGAAACAACCTAAGTGCCCATCATCAGATGAATGGATAAAGAAGATGTGGCACATATATACAATGGAATATTACTCAGCCATAAAAAGAAATGAAATTGAGCTATTTGTAATGAGGTGGATAGACCTAGAGTCTGTCATACAGAGTGAAGTAAGTCAGAAAGAGAAAGACAAATACCGTATGCTAACACATATATATGGAATTTAAGAAAAAAAATGTCATGAAGAACCTAGGGGTAAGACAGGAATAAAGACACAGACCTACTAGAGAACGGACTTGAGGATATGGGGAGGGGGAAGGGTGAGCTGTGACAAAGCGAGACAGAGGCATGGACATATATAAACTACCAAACGTAAGGTAGATAGCTAGTGGGAAGCAGCCGCATAGCACAGGGAGATCAGCTCGGTGCTTTGTGACCGCCTGGAGGGGTGGGATAGGGAGGGTGGGAGGGAGGGAGACGCAAGAGGGAAGAGATATGGGAACATATGTATAACTGATTCACTTTGTTATAAAGCAGAAACTAACAAACCATTGTAAAGCAATTATACACCAATAAAGATGTTAAAAAAAAAAGCCTGTTTATAGCTGTTTCTTTTACCCAGTACAGGCATAGTTCATCTTACTCTTCTTCACTTTATTGTACTTTGCAAATATTGTGTGTGTGTGTGTGTGTGTGTGTGTGTGTGTGTGTGTGTTTAAACAAATTGAAGGTTTGTGGCAATCCTGCATCAAGCAAGGCTATCAGTGCAAAGTTTTTAAAGAACATTTGCTCAACTTTGTGTTCTGTGTCACGTGTTGCTAATTCTCACAATATTTCAAACTTTTTCATTGTTATTATATTTGCTATGGTGAAGTGGTTAGTGATCTTTGATCTTACTATTGCAAAAGGATTATGACTCATTGAAGGTTCAGTTGATGGTTAGCATTTTTTAGCAATAAAGTGTTTTTTAATTAAGGTATGTACTTTTTATAGACATAAACCATTGCACACTTAATAGACTATAGTATAGTGTAAACTTTTATATGCACTGGGCAACCAAAAAATTTGTGTGACTTGCTTCATTGCAGTATTCACGTTATAACATTGGTCTGGAACAAAACCCACAATACCTCTGATGTATGCCTCTACATCACATCTGGCTTTCAAGAAAAAATTATAAAGCATACCAAAAGCCAAACAAATTTTTGAAGAGACCAAAAACCATCAAAACCAGACATGGCAAAGATGTTGGAAGTATCAGTTTGGGAGTTTAAAACAACTGTAATTAATATGCTATGGGCTCTAAAGATTAAAGTGAACAACATGTAATAACAGAAGTGAAGTGTAAGCATACAGACGGAAATCCTAAGAAAGAACCAAATAGAAATGGTAAAGGTAAAATATACTGTAACATAAATGATGAAGACATTCGATGGGCTTATTAGTAGACTGAATATGGTTAAGGAAAGAATCTCTGAGCTACAGCATATAGCAACAGAATCCTCAAAATCCAAAAAAAAAAAAAAAAAAAGGAGAACAAGAACTGAAACAAACAAAAAAGCAGAATATTTAAGGACAATGGGACAACTACAAAATGTATAACATAACTGAAATTTCAGAAAGAGAAAAAAAGAGAAGAACAGAAAAAGTATTTGAATCAATAATAACTGGGAATTTCCCCAAATTAATATTAGACAGCAAAACACATATCCAGGAAACTCAGAGAATATTAAGCAGAATAAATTCTACAAAATATTTACACATAGGCATATAATTTTCAAATTACACATAATCCAAGATAAAGAAAATATTCTGAAAGGAGCCAGAGGGAAAAACATGTATAGAGGAAGAAAAATATATAATAACTACTTTTTCTCCTCAGAAACAAGGCAAGTAAGAAGAGTGTGGAGTAAAATATTTAAAATGTTGAGAGGAAAAATACCCACCAAACTAAATTCTGTATCCTGCTAAATTATCCTTCAAAAAGTGGAAAGAGAAATAAAGGCTTTCTCAGACAAACAAAATGTAGGGAATTTGTTGTCAGTAGACCTGTCTTGCAAGAAGTATTAAAAGAAATTCTTTAGAAAAACCGAAACTAATATAGGTCAGAAACTAAGATCTACATAAAGAAAGGAAGGGCACTGAAGAAGAAATAAGTGAAGGTAAAATAATTTTTTTTATTTTTCTTATTCTTAAGTGACCTATCAGATAACAGTTTGTTCAAAATAACAATAACACCAATGTATTTGATTAGGTATTTTTAAGTATCATATATATATATATATATATATATATATATATATATATATACACACACACACACGCACATATACATATATTTACATATTCTTATATATAAGTGAAATAAATGACAACAATGATATAAGGAAAGGAGGAAGGAATTAGGATTATATTATTATTATTATAAGGTCCACATATTACCTGTGAAATTGTACTGTGTCATTTAAAAGTGGACTTTAGTTGTAAATGTATATTGCAAATTCTAAGGCAACCACTAAAAAAAATCTTTTAAAAAGTGTAACTGATATGCTAAGAAAGGAGAGAAATTGGAATCATATGAAACAATAACTTAAAATTACCAGAGGCAGAAAAAGTGAAAGAAAAAAATAGAAATAAAAGAGAAATTCAACAAATATAAACCAGTAATGAATATAGTAGATACTAATTCAATTATATCAATAATCACTTAAAATGTCAATGGTCTAAATGCACCAATAAAAGACAGAGATTGTTAGAGTGGATAAAAAATGCAACCCAACTATAATCTGTCAACCAGAAAGCCACTTTAAATATAAATCTCATATAGAGATTCTAATCTGTGTGAGGTGGTACCTCATTGTACTTTTGATTTACATTTCTCTAATAATTAATGATGCTGAGGATCTTTCCATGTGCCTCTTGAACATCTTTGTGTCTTCTTTGGATAGAAGTCTATTTAGGTTTTCCACCCATTTTTTGATTGGGTTGTTTCTTTTTTTGATATTGAGCTGCATGAGCTGTTTGTATATTTTAGATATTAAGCCCTTGTCAGTTGCTTTGTTTGCAAATATTTTCTCCCATTCTGAGGGTTGTCTTTTCGTCTTGTTTATGGTTTACATTGTAACACAAAATCTTTGAAGTTTAATTAGGTTCCATTTGTTTATTTTTGTTTTTATTTTCATTACTCTGATTTACGTCAAAGAGAGTTTTGCCTATGTTTTCCTCTAAGAGTTTTACAGTGCCTGGCCTTACCTTTAGGTCTTTAATCCATTTTGAGTTTATTTTTGTGTATGGTTTTAGGGAGTGTTCTAATTTCATTCTTTTATAGGTAGCAGTCCAGTTTTCCCAGGATCACTTATTGAAGAGGCTCCCTTTTCTCCATTGTATATTCTTGCCTCCTTTGTCATAGATTAGGTGGTCATAGGTGCAAGGTTTTATCTCTGGATTTTCTATCCTAATCCTTTGATCTATATTTCTGCTTTTGTACCAGTACCATACTGTTTTGATTACTGCAGCTTTGTAGTACAGTCTGAAGTCAGGGAGCCTGATTCCTCTAGCTCCATGTTTCTTTCTCAAGATTGCTTTAGCTGTTTGAGGTCTTTTGTGTTTCTATACAAATTGTAAAAATTTTGTTTCTAATTCTGTGAAAAATGCCATTGGTAAGTTGACAGGGATTGCCTTGAATTTTTAGACTGCTTAGGGTAGTATAGTCATTTTCACAATATTGATTCTTCCAATCCAAGAACATGGTATATCTCTCCATCTGTTTCTGTCATGTTTCTTTCATCAGTATCTTACAGTTTTCTGAGTATAGGTGTTCTGCCTCCTTAGGTAGGTTTATTCCTAGGTGTTTTATTCTTCTTTTGCAGTAGTAAGTAGGATAGTTTCCTTAATTTCTCTTTCTCATCTTTTGTTGCTAGTGTATAGGAATGCTATACTTCATCAAATATATCTTTGACCCCCTTCTCTTTCTTCTCCTTCGGGGACCTGTATAATCCAAGGGTTATCTCTTTTTTTTAGTTTGTTTTTCTTTTTGTTGTTCTAATTGGGTGATTTCCATTACTGTAACTTCCATATCACATATGCATTCTTCTGTAACACTTAGTCTGCTATTCATCCTTCTAGTGTGTTTTCATTTCAGTGTTTGTATTTTTTAGTTCTAACTGGCTTTTTTCTATATTTCCTAATTCTTTGTTAAAATTCACTGTTTGTCTATTCTTTTCCCTAATTCTGTTATCATTCTTATTGCTAATACTTAAAATATTGTATCTGGTTAATTGTTTATTTCTGTTTCATTAGTTGTTTTTTCAGAGCTTTTCTCTTGCTGTTTCAATTGAGAAAATCCCTGTCTTTTCATTTTGCTTATCTTTCTTTGTCTCTATGAAATTAGGTGAAACAGTTACCTATTGTGGTCTTGAAGAGGTGTCCTTTTGTGTGAGCATCCCTATATAATCTTTGTGTGCCCAGTGCATTTGGTGAGAGAGATAGATTTGATGTGAACAAAAGTCATGTCTTCCCTCTTTGCCATCACGACAATATTAAGTTTTCCAATCCATGAACCCAGGATGTCATTCCATTTATTTAAATATTCTCTAATTTATCCTAACAATGTTTTTAATTTTCACAGTATGTCTTGTGGCTCCTTGACTAAATGTATTACTAAGTATTTTGTTTATGATACTGCAGATGCAATTATTTCTTAATTTCATTTTCATATTGTTCATTGCTAGTGAATTGAAACTCAGTTGATTTTTGTATACAGTAAGTCCCGTACATACAAACCTTCTAGTTGCAAACTTTCAAAGATGGGAATGTACACTTGTTACAGTACAGTACTAGATAGCCAATTGTGTTAGTTGGTATCTAGGCTAACTTTGTTAGACTTATGAACAAATTGGACTTATGAATGTGCTCTTGGAATGGAACTCATTTGTATGTAGGGGACTTACAATATAAGGCAGGGCTTTCCCTCTGGTCAGTGGCCATCTCCTCACTATCATGGGTGAGTTTGGATCCCACATTGATGGATCAGAAGCCCTGAGGGTTGAGTCTTAGCTGGCTCTGTTCCCTTTAAATGTGTGCTCTCCTATCTCCCAGCACCAGTCCACTTGCCCCAGAGGGGAATATTGCTAGAGCAAGTGGGACCAATGCTGGCTCTCAGCTTGTGACACGGTGCAGGCTTCTGTGGGCCAGTCCCTGAGAGAGATCCAGGCTGACTCTGACATGCCTCCTGTGCAAACCCCAGGAATGTTAACCCCCAGCATGAGTCTTATTTGTCCCTCACAGCTGATCACTTCCCCCTACTCTGACAAACCTGCCCTGCGGTAGAGGCACTCCACAGGGTACACAAGGCCTGTATGAGCTCTTTGCATGTTTCAGGGTAAAGGCTGTGTTGATCTAGCTGCCATCAGAGATTGGGACTGTTCCTGATGGGTTGCCTGTGTAAACCCCAGCAATGGCCTTCCCCTCTGCTCTCAGATGCAGCCCTGGGACTGAGTCACCTCTGCATCCCGTGGCTGAGCTCTCTCCCCAGTCATGGTAGGCCTCGCTCCAGCGGGGAGCTGCAAGGTGAAGTAAGCTTTTGCTAGGCTCAGGCTGGGGTCTGGGAAACCAGGTTGCATGTGGGAAACCAGGCAGCCACTACAGTGATGCTCAATTAGCCGTTTCTTTCCTGCCTTAAGAGCAAGAAAGCCTTGTACAATCCTCATAAGTGGAGTCCACTCTTCCCACATACCTCATATTAGTCCCAGTGTACCTCCAACCTGCTAAGGAGGCTCACCTTCCATGTGTTCAAGCCCAGGACTGGGGCACCTAATACGTGGCTCGAACTTCTTACTCCACAGGATGGATTTCCACCCACGTATTCTCCTTTCTTCCCTGATTTCCGTCCCAACCTCATTACTTCTCTCTCCTTTCTACCTGGTTCCATGTGTATTTTTCTTACAGCTTTGGTTATACAGGAATATTTTTGCCAGTCTCTAGTTAGTTTTCAGTGAGAATTGTTCCACATGTAGATGTACTTTGATGTGTTCATGGGGAGAGGTGAGTTCCACAACCTCTTACTCCACTATCTTGATCAATCCCTCATGCCAGTAATTTTAAGACTTAAACCATACAATGAATTAATGGATATATTTCAAATATAAAAATACTGTTATGATGATCTGAAACTAGCTAAAGACCTCACCAAAATGTTTTTGGCTATCTTTATTTTAGATATTATTACTTCTATAATAATAATCCTGCCCTTCCACTAGGTTCAACAGTGCCTTTTTATTTTATTTTATTTTTTTTTGCGTTACATGGGCCTCTCACTGCTGTGGCCTCTCCCGTTGTGGAGCACAGGCTCTGGACATGCAGGCTTAGCAGCCATGGCTCACAGGCCTAGCAGCTCGGTGGCATGTGGGATCTTCCCGGACAGGGGCACAAACCCGTGTCCCCTGCATTGGCAGGTGGACTCTCAACCACTGCGCCACGAGAGAAGCCCCAACAGTACCGATTTTTTAGCTTCCTTATATATGCATTAGCTTATGGTACTTGTTTTTCTCTTTCTGACTTACTTCACTCGGTATGACAGACTCTAGATCCATCCACCTCACTACAAGTTACTCAATTTTTTTCCTTTTTATAGCTGAGTAATATTCCATTGTATATATGCAACACATCTTCTTTATCCATTCAGCTGTCAATGAATATTTAGGTTGCTTCCATGTCCTGGCTATTGTAAATAGTGCTGCAATGAACATTATGGTACATGTACCTTTTTTTTTTAATGTACGTTTTTAAGTTATGGGTTTCTCAGGGTATATGCCCAGTAATGGGATTGCTGGGTCATATGGTAGCTCTATATTTAGTTTTTTAAGGAACCTTCATACTGTTCTCCATAGTGGTTGTAGCAATTTACATTCTCACCAAGAGGGCAGGAAGGTTCCCGTTTCTCCACACCCTCTCCAGCATTTATTGTTTCCAGATTGTTTGATGATGGTCATTCTGAATGGTGTGAGGTGATACCTAATTGTGATTTTGGTTTGCATTTCTCTAATGATTAGTGATGTTGAAAATTTTTTCATGTGTTTGTCTGCAATCTGTATGTCTTGTTTGGAGAAATGTCTATTTAGGTCTTCCACCCATTTTTGGATTGGGTTGATCGTTTTTTTGATATTGAGCTCTATGAGCTGCTTGTATGTTTTCAATATTAATCATTGTTCAGTTGCTTCATTTGCTAACATGTTTTCCTATTCTGAGGGTTGTCTTTTCATCTTGTCTATGGTTTCCTTTGCTGTGCAAAAGCTTTTGTTTCATTAGGTCCCATTTGCTTATTTTTGTTTTTATTTCTATTACTCTAGGAGATGTGTCTAAAATGATCCTGATGTGATTTATGTCCTAGAGTGTTCTGTCTATGTTTTCCTCTAAGAGTTCTTTTTTCTGGCCATATATTTAGGTCTTTAATCCATTTTGAGTTTATTGTTGTACGTGGTGTTAGGAAGTGTTCTAATTTCATTATTTTACATGTAGCTCTCCAGGTTCCCCAGCTCCACTTATTGAAGAGGCTGTCTTTTCTCCACTGTATATACTTGTCTCCTTTGTCAAAAATAAGGTGACCATATATACGTGGGTCTGTCTCTGGGTTTTCTATCCTGTTCCATTGATCTATATTCCTGTTTTTGTGCCACTACCATATTTTCTTGATTACTGTAGCTTTGTTGTATAGTCTGAAGTCAGGGAACCTGATTCCTCCTGCTCCATTTTTCTTTCTCAAGTTTGCTTTGGCTATTTGGGTCTTTTTTTTCATACAAATTGTAAAATTTCTTGTTCTAGTTCTGTGAAAAATGCCATTGGGAATTTGGTAAGGATTGCACTGAATCTGTTGATTGCTTTGGGTAGTATAGTCATTTTTACAATGTAGATTCTTCCAATCTAAGAAAATGGTATATCTCTCCATCTGTTTGTATCATCTTTGATTCCTTTCACCAGTGTCTTATAGTATTCTGCACACAGTTCATATGCCTCCTTAGGTAGGTTTATTCCTAGGTATTTTATTCCTTTTGTTACAATGGTAAATGGGAGTGTTTTCTTAATTTCTCTTTCAGATTTTTCATTATTATTGTATAGGGATGCAAGAGATTTCTGTGCAATAATTTTATATCCTGCTACTTTACCAAATTCATTGATTGGCTCTAGTAATTTTTTGGTGACATCCTTAGGATTTTCAATGTATAGTATGTCATCTGCAGAAAATGACATTTTTACTACTCTTTTCAAAGTTTGATTCATTTTATTTTTTTTCTTCTCTGATTTCCATGGCTAAAAGTTCCAAAACTATGATAAATAATATTGGTGACAGTGGAAAGCCTTGTCTTCTTCCTGATTTTAAAGGAAATGTTTTCAGTTTTCCACCATTGAGAATAACGTTTGCTGAGGGTTTATCATATATGGCCTTTATTATGTTGAGGTATGTTCCCTCTATGTCCACTTTCTGGGGAGTTTTTATCATTAATGGGTGTTGAATTTTGTCAAAAGCTTTTTCTACATCTATTGAGATGAGCATATGGTTTTTATCATTCAATTTGTTAATATGGTGTATCACATTGATTGATTTGCATATACTGAAGAATCCTTACATTCCTGGGATAAACCCCCCTTGATCATGGTGTATGATCCTTTTAATGTGCTGTTGGATTCTATTTGCTAGTGTTTCATTGAGTATTTTTGTGTCAATGCTCATCAGTTATATTGGCCTGTAATTTTCTTTTTTCTGTGGTGTCTTTGGTTTTGGCTTCAGTGTGATGGTGGCCATGTAGAATGAGTTTGGGAATGTACCTCTCTCTGCTATATTTGGTAAGAGTTTGAGAAGGATAGGTGTTAGCTCTTCTCAAACTCTTTGATTGAATTCACCTGTGAAGCCACCTGGTGTTGGGCTATTGTTTATTGGAAGATTTTTAATCACTGTTTCAATTTCAGTGCTCGTGATTGGTCTGTTTATATTTTCTATTTCTTCCTGATTCATTCAGTAGGTTGTGCTTTTCTAAGAATTTGTCCATTTTTTTTCCAGGTTGTCCATTTTATTGGCATATAGTTGCTTGTAATAATCTCTCATGATCCTTTGTATTTTTACAGTGTCAGTGCTTACTTCTGCTTTATCATTTCAAATTTTATTGCTTTGGGTCTTCTCCCTTTTCTTCTTGATGAGTCTAGCTAATGGTTTATCAATTTTGTTTATCTTGTCAAAGAACCAGCCTTTAGTTTTATTGATCCTTGCTATTGTTTCCTTCACTTCTTTTTCATTTATTTCTGATCTGTTCTTAATGATTTCTTTCCTTCTGTTAATTTTGGGTATTTGTTCTTCTTCTAATTGCTTTAGGCATAAGATTAGTTTTTTTATTTGAGAGTTTTCTTGTTCCTTGAGGTAGGATTATACTGCTATAAACTTTTCTCTTAGAACTGCTTTTGCTGCATCCCATATTTTTTGGGTCATTGTGTTTGTGTTATCATTTTTTTCTAGGTATTTTTTTAATTTTCTCTTTGATTTCTCCAGTAATCTCTTGGTTATTTTGTAGCATAGTGATTAGCCTATATATATATATATTTCAGTATTTTTCCTGTAATTAATTTAACATCTTATAGTGCTGTGGCTGGAAAACATGCTTGATCTGATTTCAGTTTTCTTCAATTTACTGAGGCTTGTTTTGTAAACCAAGATGTGATTTTTCCTGGAGAATATTCCTTCGGCATTCCAAAAGACAATGTATTTTGTTGTTTTTGGATGGAATGTCCTATAAATATTGATTAAGTCCATCTGCTCTAATGTGACTTTTAAAGCTTGTGTTTCCTTGTTTATATTCTGTTCGGATAATCTCTCCATTGGCGTTAGTGGGGTGTGAAAGTCCCTTACCAGTATTGTGTAACAGTCAATTTCTCCCCTTATAGCTTTTAGCATTTGCCTTATGTATTGAGGTGCTCCTATGTTATGTTCATAGTTATTTACAATTTTTGTATCTTCTTCTTGGATTGATCTCTTGATCATTATGTATGTCCTTCCTTGTGTCTTTTAAAATGCTTTGTTTTAAAGCCTATTTTGTCTGATATAAGAATTACTGCTACAGCTTTCTTTTGATTTCCATTTGCATGGAATATCTTTTTCCATTCCCTCACTTTCAGTCTCTATGTGTCCCTAGGTTTGAAGTGGGTCCCTTGTAGGCAGCATATATACAGGTCTTATTTTTTATCCACTCAGCAAACCTGTGTCTTTTGGTTGGAGAATTTAATCCATTTACATTTAAGGTAATTTTTGATACCTATTCTCTTATTACCATTTTCTTAATTGTTTTGCATTTGTTTTTGTAGGCGTTTTCCTTCTCTTGGGTTTCCTGCCTAGAAAACTACCTTTAGCATTTGTTGTAAAGCTGATTTTGTGGTGCTGGATTGTCTTAACTTTTGCTTGTCTGTAAATCTTTTTTTTTTTTTTTTTTTTTTTTTTGTGGTACATGGGCCTCTCACTCTTGTGGCCTCTCCTGTTGTGGAGCACAGGCTCCAGATGCGCAGGCTCAGTGGCCATGGTTCACAAACCCAGCCACTCCATGGCATGTGGGATCTTCCCAGGGTGGGGCATAAACCTGTGTCCCCTGCATCGGCAGGCGGACTCTCAACCACTGCGCCACCAGGGAAGCCCTGTAAATCTTTTGATATGTCCATCGAATCTGAAAGACATCCTTGCTGGGTTGAGTAATCTTGGTTGTAATTTTTTTCCCTTTCATCACTTTAAATATATCCTGCCATTCCCTTCTGGCCTGCATTGTTTCTGTTGAAAGATCAGCTGTTAACCTTATGGGGATTCCCTTGTAGGTTATTTGTTGCTTTCCCCTTGCTGCTTTTAATATTTTTTCTTTGTGTTTAATTTTTGTTAGCTTGATTAATATGTGTCTTGGCATGTTTCTCCTTGGGTTTATCCTGTATGGGACTCTCTGCACTTCCTGGTCTTGATTGACAATTTCCTTTCTCATGTTGGGGAAGTTTTTGACTATAGTCCCTTTAAATATTTTCTCAGACCCTTTCTTTTTCTCTTCCAATTCTGGGACCCTTATAATTTGAATGTTGGTGCATTAAATGTGGTCTCAGAGCTGTTTGAGACTCTCTTCTATTCTTTTCATTCTTTTTTTAAAATTCTGCTTGCAGGTGTTATTTCCACCATTCTATCTTCTAGCTCACTTATCCATTTTTCTGCCTCAGTTATTCTGCTATTGATTCCTTCTAGAGTATTTTAAATTTCAGTTATTGTATTGTTTATTATTATTTGTGTGTTGTTTACTTCTTCTAGGTCCTTGTTAAATTTTCTTGTATTTTTTCTATTCTATTTACATGATTTTGTATCATCTTTACTGTTATGACTGAATTTTTTTTCAGGTAGTTTGCCTATTTCCTCTTCATTCATTTGGTCTTGTGCGGTTTTATCTTGCTCATTTGCCTCCAAGGTATTGCTCTGTCATCTCTTTTTCTCTAATTTACAGTATTTGAGGTCTCCTTACCCTAGGCTGCAGGGTTGTATTTCCTCTTTCTTCTGTTCTCTACCCTCAGTGGTGAGGTTTGCTCAGTGTCTTGCATAATTTTCCTGATGGGAGGGACTTGTGCCTTCATTCTGTTGGGCAGAGCTGCATCTTTTCCCTTTGATGAGCAGGGCCATGTCAGCTGGTGTGTTTTGTGATGCCTGTCAGCTTAGTATGACTTTAGGTAGTCTGTGTGCTGATGGGTGTGTTTGTATTCCTGTCTTGTTTGTTGTTTGGTGTGAGGTGTCCAATGCTGTGAGCTGCAGGCAGTTGGGTGGAGCCAGGTCTTGGATTCAAATAGTGGCCTCCGTGACAGGTCTCATTGATTAATCTTCCCTGGGGCCTGGAATTCTCTAGTGGTCCAGTATCCTGGACTCAGTGCTCCCACCCCAGAGCCTCAGGTCTGACTTCCTGTCTAGGAACCAAGACCCCACAAATCACTCATTCTTGCAATAAAAAGGATTAAAGGGCTTCCCTCATGGCACAGTGGTTGAGAGCCCGCCTGCTGATGCAGGGGACACGGGTTTGTGCCCCAGTTTGGCACAATCTCACATGGTGTGGAGCAGCTGGGCCCATAAGCCATGGCCACTGAGCCTGCACATCTGGAGCCTGTGCTCTGCAATTGGGGAGGCCACAATAGTGAGAGGCCCACGTACCACAAAAAAAAAAGGATTAAATAAAAAACATAACTAAAAAAACTCCAGACAAATGGTAAAAAGTAAAATCAAAGAAACAAATATAGAAACAAGCACACACAGAAAAGAAACAAAAACAGAACTAAATAATACAAAAAGCAAGAGAATAATCAGACAAACAAAAGAATACATGAATGTAATCAAACACTTAAAAGGAAAACTACCAAAAACACAAAACAAAAAAAGAACAAAGCAGAGTGCCAAATGAAGGATGAAGCAAGAAAACAAAACAAATTGAGAAAAATGATTTGAAAAATAGAAAAAAAGAAAGGGGAAAGAAGACAGAACAACAGAAAAGCAAAGTGGAAATAGAAACATAAACTTTATATTAAAGAAAGAAAAAATAAAGACAAACAAAACCCCAGGAAATGGTATAAACAAAATCAAACAAAAACAGAAACAAGGAAATAAAATACACAGATAAACAAACAAACAAACAAAAGAACCAAATAAAACAAAAAGCAAGAGAACAACCAGACAAACAGAAGAACCCCAAAATGAAATCAAACAATTAGCATCACAACCAACAAAAACACAAAATCTAAACACAAAACCAAAGCAGTGTGCCAACTGAAGAATAAAGCAAGGAAACAGAACAAACTGATAAAAATGATTAAATAAAATAAAGTAAAAAGGGAGAAAACACAGAACAAGAGAATAGCAAAGTAGAAATGGAAATATAAAAAAGTAAAAATATATTAAAGAAAAAATACAAGGGAAAAGAACACAGAACAATAGAAAAGTGAAGTAAAAATAGAAATATATAAAAAAAGAAAAAGTATGTTATAAAACACGAAGATCCCAAAAGACTAAATAACAAAAATACCTAAAAGAACAACTACAAACAAACAAAGAAAAGAAAAGCCAGAACCAACAACAGAATGAATCAAAACATAATAAAATTTATAGTAATAATTATGTTTCCCTGGGGTCTTCGCTCTAAGTGTCCTTGCACATGCCGTGATCCACAGCCCAACTCTGCCTCCCCTAGAGGCTCTCTTCTGCCTCTGGGATGGTCTCTGAACCTGCTCTGGGCCCTGTGGGGAACACTCAGATGCTGATCTGGCCCAGTTCCTGTGGGTGCTTGCCCCAATGTCCACAGCTGTCAGAGCTAGACCGTTTTCATTTGTGGGAACACTCTTTGTCTACTCAGGTATTATACAGACCCAGTGTCTACCTAGCTGAATGTGGGGATTTAATCTTCAGCTTCTACAGCTGATGGAAATATTTTTGATCTTCTTCCTTAGTCGCCCTGCTCCTTGGTTTCAGCTTTGGTTTTATCCCCATCTTTGCATGTGGTCCACCCACAGTAGTCTGGTCCTGAGGCTGCCTTGGAGCTCCTGGGTCTGCTCCAGCGAGGACAGGGCACAGAGGTGGCATGAGTGCTTTGATTACAGGAGCCCTGGTGGCACCAAATGCACAGGGAAGCTAGCGCCACAGGAACAAGAGATATAGTCCTAGTAAGGGCCTTTTCTGGTGCCCAGCATAAGGCACATGAGGGCCAGCCTTGAGGGGGCTTTTTTTTATTGCTCAGCAACTGGCACATGAGAGCCAATCTTGAGAGGGCGTCTTTTATTGTTGTTGGCAGGCGCCAGCATGTGGGGGGAGAGAGGTTACAATAGTGGCTCCTCCCCCTGCATGTGACTCAGCAATAGCACCCTGCTTCCATGCCAGGCTGGTCTTCCTCCATAGGCATTCCCTGCTGCTGATTTCCTCCCTCCTGTCCCCTCAGTCTGTCTCCCTACAGCCAGCAGCAGTTCTTGCTCCAGAGCTGTTCTCCAATTCTCAACCTCCAGCTCCCAGACCCCTTGCACACCTGTGAACACATGTCTTAATCTGGGGCAATAAGGGCCTGTGGTATGGACCATCTGTGTATTTCTCACTCTGTCCAGTCTGCCACAGATCAGCTGCTTCACCCTCTTCCAACAATCTGAAATGCTTCCCTTCTGTCCCAATTGATTTCCCCATTGGAGAGGGGGTTTCCCTGAATTCGTGAATCTCTTATCTGCTTCAGCGTCCCCTCCCCAGGGTGCAGGTCCTGTCCTGCTTCCTCTCCTCCTCTTTCTCCCTTCTTTTTTTCATCCTACTCAGTTATGAAGGGATCTTTATAGTCCTTTCTGTTGTCCAAGTTCTTATGCTAGTGTTCAGCTGGTGTTCTGTGAGAATTGTTGCATCTATAGATGTATTCCTGATGCATCCGTAGAGAGAGATGAAATGCACATCTATCTACTCCTCCACCATCTTAACTCTCCAATTCCACTTAATCCACTTCTATTTTTTTCTTTAAGAATTTCCAAATTCTTTATTAATTGTATTTTTAAATTAGTAGGATA
Organism: Tursiops truncatus; assembly: GCF_011762595.2. Classification (NCBI taxonomy): domain Eukaryota; kingdom Metazoa; phylum Chordata; class Mammalia; order Artiodactyla; family Delphinidae; genus Tursiops; species Tursiops truncatus. The sequence continues at coordinate 56,128,723 of NC_047055.1, forward strand.
ATAGTAATGTTACTCTTGATTTGTGTTTTTGATTTTATTATATGGAGACAGGCATGGGCATTTCAGTAATGATGCACCTATGCTATCATATCAACATTTTTATACACTAAGAGGCTAGTTGATCTAGCTTGCTAACTCTTCTTCCCAACATAAGCATGATAAAGAGATAATTAATTTTAAACTGGTATTGTTATTGTCCTGGAGTTGTAAACTAAGTTATTACTTCAGTTAGTAGAACCCATATGTGTGGTAATCAGAAGAAAGACTGGATTCAGTATTTTGTTCACTAGATGACAGCTCCTCTAAAAAATCTTACTGTACATGTCACTAAATTCAGGTTTCTGTACTATTTATCACCAGTTCTGCTTTCTGACATACTCAGAGTACTAGAAGACAACCTTCAAATTGTCCAATATTCCAACTCCCTCATTTTACAGATGAGAAGATTTGCTTCTAAAGAGAACCAGATGATTGATCATGTTCTCATATCCAGTTCATGACAAAACCAAGACTATGGCTAAAGTGGTTTAATTCTCACTCCATGTGTTTTTATCATTTTGATCTCTTTGAAACTCAGTCTATGATTATATGACCGCAAATAACTTAAAACTAACAAATGTAGTCAATTCTTTACCTTTGTACAAATAATCATGTATTTGTCATATAAACCAAACCTAATGATTATATTTCCCTATTGGAGTAATCAGTGTTGTGTAAGTATAGGCAGAAAGATCCAATTTGCCATTTAAGATGAGTATAATTTATATTTGAGTGGCTATAATAATGCCAAGGTTTTAATTAGGTTTCACAGAGGCATATTTGTTAAAGTGTTAAAACCTTCCAGTTAGTTTAACCTACAAATAAAATGTAAATTTGAATATAGTTGTCCTAAAAGTGTGTTCCTATAAGAACAGCTTGTCCAATTCAACACACAGTTGTTGAATACTCTCATTTATATGTGGTAGGTTAAGAATGTTTGCATTCTGTCACAGTACTCAGCTCTCTGTTTGTCACAATTTAGTTACAGCAAACCATCTATGGACTGAATTTTCTGTTTTAAAGTTTGAAACTCAGGGCAACAGAAATAATTTTTTAAACTAACAGCAAAGCATAATGAAACCTGAGTTGTTCCTCCTGATCTGAATATTTTGTATTAAGTAGATAAATTTAGTTCCTGGCTCCCTCAGTGAAAAAAAAATTTAAAAGTACACGTTAAACCCTTTATTAATTGCAAGATAGAAATTCCAGCAAAGATATGAAGGATGTGATTATTTTTATGAGTCATTGAAGCGTAGGAATAACAATGCACCAAGGGGGAAAAATAACTCAGAACAAACACAGTTTCATATACTTATTAAATAATAACTCTCACTGTAATTAACTCAGTGCACCAAATAGTTTTTTGTTTTTGTTTTTTTCTGAGGTACGCGGGCCTCTCAACACTGTGGCTTCTCCTGTTGCGGAGCACAGGCTCTGGACGTGCAGGCTCAGCGGCCATGGCTCATGGGCTCAGCAGCTCCATGGCACGTGGGATCCCCCTGGACTGGGGCACGAACCCGTGTCCCCCACATCGGCAGGCAGACTCCCAACCACGGCACCACCAGGGAAGCCCCCAAATATTTTTATATCATTATTTATAATGAGGGAAGGAGTTTGATATATGTTACACAAAGACAAATTCTGGAAATTTCAAAAGCTTATATAGCTGTGTGTACTACACCATTGTTCATTTAACTTAAATACAAATTCTGTACTATATTAGATTCTTCTTCCCTTGGTTGGGAACAACCTGTCAATATATAAAAGCTAAATAACTCCTTAAAAGTGATTGTAAACATGTTCTGACCAAACAAGTCAATTAAGTAGCAATGATTTATAGACACTAACACTGTATCATACACTGAACATGGGAAAATTTTTTTAAATATTCTTACTTGATTCACTAGTAATTATGCTGTGATTATTGACAATTTCATGTACGCATGAACTTAGCCATATAAAATATATCCCAAATGAATGAGGTAGGTGGTAGATGAAAAGGAATGTAGAAGATTAAGTTACTTTAGGCCAAGGTGATCAAAAATGTTCTTTAGACTCTAATTTACATGTATTCATCACTTAGATGTTAACATCCTCTAAGTTTCAACTTTGACCCTCTTTATTTCTCATTCTACCTGTGCTGCCCAATACAGTAGCCATTAGTCACAAGTGGCTATTTAAATTTAAATTAATTAAAATTAAATATTCAACTCCTCAGTCACATTAGCTATAATTCAAGTGCTCAATAATGACACGTGGATAGTGAATTCTGTATAAGGCAATGCAGATTATAGAGCATTCCCATCATTGTAGAGTTTTATCAGACAATGCTTTGAATCTACCCACTTAGCCTAAGAAATTTTGTCTATATCATGCCTCACCTGATCCTGATGATTACTCCCAAATCTGTTTTTCTATGCCTTGCTTTTCTCGCATATTAAATAGGATAATAATAATACCTACTGGGCTTCCCTGGTGGCGCAGTGGTTGAGAGTCCACCTGCCAATGCAGGGGACACGGGTTCGTGCCCCGATCTGGGAAGAGCCCACATACCATGGAGCGGTTGGGCCCATGAGCCATGGCCGCTGGGCCTGCGCGTCTGGAGCCTGTGTTCCGCAATGGGAGAGGACACAACAGTGAGAGGCCTGCATACAGCAAAAAAAAATAAAAATAAAAATAAAAAATAATAATAATACCTGCCAAATAAGATTATTAAGACAATAAAATAAAATAATACATGCAAGTATTCTGAAAATCACTAAACCCATAGTAGGCCCTTAATTATGTTTAATAAATAAGACATGTATTCATCATGACTAATGATAACACTCTTCTGAACCCCAGAATTGTATATTTAACTACTTATTGGAATCCACATTTGAATTTCATGCAGAAACCTCAAACTCAGTAGAGCCAAAGCCAAACTATGCAGTACAAGTCTGTCTTTTGCACAATAATCATTTAAATATTTGAAGACAATCATTATTTCTATTTGTAGATTGTTCTGGGTTAAAAAATACTTAGTCCCATTAATATTTTTGTCTGGTGCTTTCTAAACACCTATGATTTGTTTTAAAATTTTCAGATTAAGTGTCTCTTCTTTTGTGAAATTTTTCCTGATCCTATGGTATCTACAAACTGATACATAAATCAATAATTGCATTTCTTATACTATATAGGAAATTGTACCTTTCTGATCATTTCTATCACTAGATGATAAGCTTATTGACCATAATAACTATTTCTTATTATTGCATTCCTAGGTGTTAGCATAGAGCCTGGGCCAGAATAAGGACTAGCCAAACCCTGTTTGGATAAATAAATAAGTGTTTCACAGAGGAAAGGAGCTTTGAATTATGGGCTAAAGGATGACTAGAGTTTAGATGGAGAGAAGAGTAAAAATGGGATTAATGAAGCCATCAGGTTGTGCAAGTATGAGGTGCCTGACGGGGTGCTGGTGACAGGTGAGTAGGTCAGTTTGATTGGAGAAGAAAATTTATTTAGGAATAAAGTGCAAAATGAGTATGAAAAAGTTTTCTGAATTTAATAGAGAACTCTAAATATTCTATAAGCAGTGAGGAATCACTAGTAAATTGAGATGGGGAAAGTGGTATTATCAAAACAAGTTTCCATCATGGGTTGGGGAAGATGCTAGAGATGGTGATATCAGTTATAAAACTATTGCAGTGGTCCAGGCATGAGGTCACAAAAGTCTCAAAATAAGGTAATTGTATTAAGAAATGTGGGATCAGGGAAAAGGTCCTTAGGCAGAGAAAAAGAAAACAAAGATGATAGAAATTGAGATACCTGATAGATAATCTGGATGGGCTAAAAAGGAAGGTGTTTGGTTTTAGAAATACTTTGGTTGAGGTACCTATGGGTAAGACCTATGAAGGGAAATATTCCACATGTGCATTATATGCTGAACTGAAGCACGAAAACATATTTGACCTAGAGATATGGATTTGAGAATAGATTGCTTGTGTTACTAATGATTATTGAAACTATAAGAATATAAGAGAGTTATGAGGATAATAGTGCATGGAAAGAAAAATAGGCCTAGTACTAGGTCTTGGAGAACGTCCATATTTAGGATTTTGGGGTAAAAAAGATAAGCCAAGGAAAACTGAAAAATAATCATCCAAGAGATTGACTCCACCTTGCATTATGTGAACTGCAGATATTCCGTTGTCTTAAGGCAATGGTTCTTGTTCTAACAAAGTTGGTAAAAAATCATGTTGTTGGCTTAATTTTTAACAATGCTACCATTCTCCACACACTTACATTTTCTCTAATAACTTGGCCATATATCTCCACTATGTATACATTTATCTTTCCACTTCCTTACTATTATTCTTGCCATCATTTTTTTCCTCTGAATGATTTTCCTACAGGAGACAACCGCTGTTTTTTTTAAAGGCAAACAATTATAGCACTTTTGCTTAATTGTCCCATTCACCAGATAAATAGAAGTATCTGTCTTTATTTCAAAAGTATTTAAGATAATGTTTTTTTTAAGGAATTCTGAAAAGTTTGCAGATATGTAGGCTCTGATAAAAATGTGTTCATCTTAGGCACAATTTCCCAATGTCAATTCCATTAAACATCAGTTTACTTGGTTGCTAATCAGTGTTTGCAATAAAAGATTTTCTTAGTCAAATAGATTTGGAAATGATAGGATAATCAAAGTTAAATGGGTTTCTTAAATGCAGCACACTTCCCAGAGCTTTTAATGTGCTAATGGGTATGGAAAATCTCCAAGAGGACAATATCTTATAAAGCATATCTTAATGAATCATCTTGCTGGGTCAGTACTTCATGGAGCACGTTTTGGAAGACATGTATTGAAGGTAAATTGTTTTTCCACAGGCGCTCATATGTGTAAATGATGTGGACACCAGAATAAGTACTCGCCTAGTTTTGCTGCTTTTATAATTTTATTTACCTCTCCAGTGGTTTTACTTTGTATGAAAATAGGCTTCCCTCCTTGTTCTTTAACGATTTTAGCAAGCACACATCTGCGTTATTTTATAAATCAAAGTGTTAATTGTATAAAAGTTTACGTTTTATTTCCTCATGCAATTCTTCAGGGCTTATGATTGAGTGAGAAAATGTTCACATTTAAATTTTTACTTTTGAAGATTAGACTTGTTCATAAAGTTGCAGAACTACCAACAGGAAGTCCCTTTTATATTCAATAGTAATTTTATTTTTGCCTAGTGGAATAGCATAGTGCGGGAAATAAATAAATAAAAACATTGTTGTTTATACCTTTCTAACTGCTTTGATTAGGTTCCAGAGGATATACCCAAGGGAGAAATTGAGATTTTAGAAAGACACAGAATCCTATCATTTTAAAAACTGTAGGAACAATGCTGCCAAGTGTCAACTTTGTTAGAGTGGTATCACTGCATTATTTCTCCCTATCCTCTATTTTAATAATCTATCTGTGGATAAAAAGAAAATTGTATGAGTAAATAGTATATTTACTTTGATTAAATATTTTGAGTAAATTGTATATTTATATGCTAACAAAGTAATATTAGTTTTTCCTTAAAAGTATGATACCACTATTAAATTATTAGGATGCCTTGATAATATAAAAATTGGGATAACACTGAGAGAATTTTCATTATTGCTATCTTCTCTATGGATGCTTTTAAGATCTGCTCAAACAAAAAAGAAAAACAAACGAAAAAGAAACAAAAAGAAATTAGTTTGCATTTTTATTTCTTACAGGTTGTCATATGGATAGATGATTCACCTTTTTCTCTATGGCCCCAGGGGATAAAACTAAGAGCAATGGGTGAAGGAGGGAGACAGAATACAGTTCAGTATAAAAATCAATTCTCCAGTAGCCTGAACAGTCCATGTACTATATATAGATTGGCGAGTTCCCAGTTATTTAAGGAGTTCATGTAAAGGCTGAGTGAGCACTTTCCAAGAATGTCATATCATCAAGCATCAGATAACCTTTAAGGTTCTTTTTATTTCTGACATTCATAGTACAGGATTCTATGATTTATAAATTAATATTATTACTAACAGTGTTAACCATGTTCTCTTAAATATACTTTAAATGTTTTATTTGAAAAAGTAATGCATGCACAGAATAAAAAGTATCTTGTATTACAAAAGAAAATATATCTCCAATCCTATATATTCCGGATTCCCCAATTGTCTTGTCTCATCAAAGGCAATTGCTTAACATTTTTTTGTGCATCTCTCTATCATTCTATGATTTGGGTGTAAGTGTACATGCTGTCTTCCTTGTTTTACACAAATTGTAATATACTATGCTTTCTTTTCTGTATGTTACTATATATATGTGTGTATTCTATATATAGTTTTTTCTGTACACATATATGCAATTCATGCATAATACTTCATCATATGAATTAATTAAACTTTTAAATAGATTTCATTTTTATAGCAGTTTCAGGTTCACAGCAATATCAAGCAGAAGACACATCACACATACTCCTTGCCAGTTTGGAAAGTTGTGCAACCATCACTACAATCCAGTTTTAGGACATTTATATCACCCCCAAAATTTATCTCAGGCCCATTTACAATCAATCCCCACTCTCATTTCTAATCCAGGTACTATTCTGCTTCAGTGGCTAAAGATTTGCCTTTTATAGAAATTTCATGTAAATAAGGTCATGCAGGATACATTCTTTTGTATCTGTCTTCTTTCCCTTGGCATAATATTTTTAAGGTTCCCCTATAGTGTACAATAGTAGTTTGTTTCTTTCTTATTTCTAAATAGTACTCCATTGTATAAAACCACATTTTGTTTAACCACAATATGGATTCTGTCAATTTTACAGCTATTATGACTAATGCTTCTATGAACATTTTATTCAAGTCTTTGTGTTAACATGTTCTTTTTATTGGCATATAGTTGACTTACAAAATTATATTTGTTTCAGGCATACAACATAATGATTCAATATTTTTATAGATTATACTCCATTTAAATTTATTACAAAATAATGGTTGTATTCCATTTGCTGTACTTTCAACCTTGTATCTTATTTATTTTACACATAGTAGTTTGTCCTCTTAATCCTATACCCCTATCTTGCCCCTCTCCTATCACTCTTCCACTGGCAAACATTAGTTTATTCTCTATATCTGTGAGTCTGTTTCTGTTTTGTAATATTTATTAATTTGTTTCGTTTTTTAATTTCCACATATAAGTGAAAACTTACAGTATTTGTCTTTCTCTGTCTGACAGATTTCACTAAGCATAATACCCTCCAGGTCCATCCATGTTGTTTTGAATGGCAAATTTTAATTCTTTTATTATGGCTGAGTAATACCCCATTATATATGTATAACACATCTTCTTTATCCATTCGTCTGTTGATGGACACTTAGGTTGCTTCCATACCTTGGCTATTGTAAATAATGCTGTTAAGAACATTGGGGTGCATATATCTTTTCGAATTAGTGTTTTCATTTTCTTTATCTATATACCCAGGAATTGATGGATCATAGGGTAGTTCTATTTTTACTTCCTTTGAAGAAACTCTGTATTGTTTTTCATAATGACTGCACCAGTTTACATTACCACCAACAGTGTCCTGGGGTTCCCTTTTCTCCACAATCTCACCAACATTTGTTATTTGTGGTCATTTTGATGATTGCTATTCTGCCAGGTGTGAGGCAATATCTCATTGTGGTTTTAATCTACATTCCCTGATGATAAGCAATGTTGAGCATCTTCTCATGTGCCTGTTGGCCATCTATGTCTTCCTTGAAAAAATGTCTATTCAAATCTTCTGCCCATTTTTATTTTTATTTTTTAAATAATGAGTTGTATGAGCTGTTTATATATTTTGGGTACTAACCCCTTATTGGACATATAATTTGCACCTATTTCTCCTATTTAATAGATTGTCTTTTCATTTTGGCCATGGTTTCCTTTGCTGTGCAAAAGCTTTTAAATTTATTCAGATCCACTTTATTTATTTTGTTTTGGTTTCTTTTGCCTGAGGAGACAGATCCAAAAAAATATTGCTATGATATATATCAAAGAGTGGTCTGTTTATGTTTTCTTCTGGGAGTTTTACGGTTTCCAGTCTTACATTTAGGTATTTAATTTCAAGTTTATTTTTGTATATGGTGTGAGAAAATGTTCTAATTTCATTCTTTTACATATAGCTGTCCAGTTTTCTCAGCACTACTTATTGAAGAGACTGCCTTTTCCCCATCGTATGCTTTTGCCTCCTTTGTCATAGATTAATTGGCCATGAGTACGTGGGTTTATTCCTGGGCTTTCTATTCTGTTCAATTGATCTATGTGTTAGTTTTTGTGCCAGTGCCATAATGTTTTGATTACTATAGATTTGTAATATAGTCTGAAGTCAGAGATAATGATACCTCTAACTTTGTTCTTTTTTCTCAAGATTGCTTTGGCTATTCAGCATCTTTTGTGGCTCCATATAAATTTTAGGATTATTAGTCCTGTGAAAAATGTCATGGGTATTTTGATGGGGATTGAATTAAATCTGTAGATTGCTTTGTGTAGTATGGATGTTTTAACAATGTTAATTCTTACAATCCATGAACATGGGATATCTTTACATTTCTTTGTATCATCTTCAATTTATTTCATTAATATTTTGTAGTTTTCAGAGTACAGGTCTTTTACCTTCTTGGTTTTTATCCCTAGGTGTTTTATTCTTTTTGATGCAATTTTAAACAGAGTTGTTTCCTTCCTTTCTCTTACTGACAATTCATTATTATTCTATAGAAAAGCAACAGATTTCTGTATTAATTTTTTATCCTGCAACTTTACTAAATTCATTTATTAGTTCTAGTAATTTTTTTAGTGGCGACTTCAGGGTTTTCTATATATAGCATCATGCCATCTGCAAATAGGGACAGTTTTACTTCTTCCCTTGAACATACATTCTTAGTTTTTTGTGTATATACCTTGGAATGTAATTGCTGGGTCATATGCTAAAGTTATGATTAACTCTTTAAGGTATTGCCAAATTATTTGCCAAAGGGATTGCTCCACTTTTTAATTTTCAGCAGCAATATATATTCTTTCCAGTTTCTCAATATATCCTATAGTGAGTATAGTTGTCTTTTGGATCACAGCCATTCTAGTGAGTTTATAGTGATATCTCTTTGTGATTTTTAATTTACATTTCATAAAGCAATTGTATTGAGCATCTTTTCATGTGTTTATTAGCCATTCATATAACTTATTTGATGAAATGTCTTTCAAATGTCTTGACCATTATTTTAAATATTTAAAAGATTTTATTTTTAACACGTTTTTAGTTTCACAATAAAATCGAAAGTATAAAAATTTCCCATAACTGCCCCTGTTCTCACAAATGCTCACCTTCCCCAAATTTCAACATACCCCACCAGAATTACATTTTTTACAATTGATAAACCTATACTGATAGATCATTTACACCCAAAGTCCATAGTTTATGTTAGGTTTCATTCTTGGTGTTCTGCACTTTAAGGGTCTGGAGAAATGTTTAATGACATGTATTCATCATAATAGCAACATACAGAGAATTTCACTGCTCTAAAAGTCCTCTGTTTCATCTACTCATCATTTTTACCCCATCTCTATCTCCTGGAAAGTACTTATCTTTTTCATGCCTTCATAGTTTTGCCTTTTTCAGATGCCATATGTTACAATCTTATAATATGAAGCCTTTTTTGATTAGTTTCTTTCACTTAGTAATATGCATTTATGTTTCCTCCATATCTTTTCATGGCTTGAAAGCTCAATTCCTTTTAGTGCTGAATAATGTTCCATTTTCTGGATGTTCCACAGTTTATTTATCCATTCACCTCCTAGAGGACATGTTGGTTGTTTCCAAGTTTGGGCAATTCTAAATAAAGCTGCTATAAACATCTTGTGCAGGTTTTTGTGTGAACATACGTTTTCACCTCCTTTGAGTAAATACCAAGGAGAGTGATAGCTGGGTCATATGGCAAGAATATATTTAGTTTTGTAAGAAACCATAAAACTGTCTTCCAAAGGAGCTGTACCATTTTGCATCCCCACACAAAGTGAATGAGAATTCTTGTTACTCCACATCCTTTTGGTGTTATGTGTTCCTCATTTTGACCATTCTAAGAAATGATTAGGAGTATTTCATTATTGTTTTAATTTACTTTTCACTGATGACATGTAATATGGAGCATCTTTTCATATATTTATGTGCCATCTGTATATTTTCTTTGGTGAGGTGTCTATTAGGGTCCTTGGCCCATTTTTTAATTGGGTTTTTTTTTGTTTTCTTGTTGAGTTTTTGAGTTGTTTGTAAATTTGGGGTTTTAAACTTTTTATTTATTTTATTTTATTTTTAATAAAAATATATTTAATGTTTACAACATGATGTTTTGTTATACATGTACATAATGAAGTAATTACTATAACTAAGGTAATTAACATATTTATCTCCACACATAGTTACTATTGTGTTTGTGTGTGTGCTGAATGCACCTGATATGTACGCTTTATCAAATTTCCAGTATATAACACAGCATTATTAACTATAGTCTTCATGATGTATGTTTGATTTCTAAAACTTATTATCCTCCATAACTGGAACTTTGTATCCTCTAGCCAACGTTCCCCCATTTCCTCCACCTCCCTACCCCTGGTAACCTCCATTCTACTCTTTGCTTCTGTGACTTTAACATTTTTAGATTGCACACATAAGACCATGCAGTAGTTTTCTTTCTGTGTCTGGTTTATTTCACTTGGCATAATGTCCTCCAGATTATTTCTTTCTATATTTGGGTTAACAGTCCTTTATCAGATGTGTATTTGCATGTATTTTCTCCCAGTGTGTTGCTTGTCTTCTCATTCTCTTGGTGTTATCTGTTGCAGAGCAATTTTTCATTTTAATGAAGTCCAACTTATCAAATATTTTTTTCAGGGATCATGAGTTTGGTAATGTATCAAAATTATTACCATACCTTTTGTGAAGGGTTTAAGGTCTGTGTTAAAGTTCTTTTTTTTTTTTGCATATGTATGTCCTGTTGATCTATCACCATTTGTCGAAGAGACTGCATTTGCTGCATTGTATTGCTTTTGCCCTTTTGTCAGAGATGAGTTGACTATACTTATGAGGATCTACTTTTGGACTCTCTAATCTGTTCCATTGATCTATTTGTCTATTATTTCACCAACAGCACACTGTCTTGATTACTGCAGTTTTAGAGCAAGTCAACATCAGGTAGTGTCAGTCTTCCAACTTTGTTCTTCTTCAATATTGAGTTGGCTACTTTCTGTCTTTTGTCTCTTCATATAAACTTTAGAACCTGTTTGTTAATGTCCACAAAATAACTTGCTAGGATTTTGATTGGAATTGCATTGAATCTCTAAATTATGAAATTATGTTGGGAAGAACTGACATATTGACAATATTGACTCTTCTATTTATGGGTAATGAATATCTCTCCATTTATCTAGTTTTTCTTTGATATCTTTCAAGTTTAGTATCTCCTTATATAGACTGTGTAAATACTTTTTAGATTTATACCTAGGTATTTCATTTGGGGGGGTCCTAATGTAATAGGTATTGTGTTTTTAATTTTGAATCCCACTTGTTCATTGCTGGTATATAGGAAAATGAAAGACTTTTTCATATTAACTTTGTATCCTGCTACCTTGCTGTAATCACTTATTTGTTTCAGGAGTTGTTTGATCAGTTCTTTCAGATTTTCTACATAGATGATCATGTCATATGCAACCAAGACATTTTTGTTTCTTCCTTCTAAATCTTTATACCTTTCATTTCTTTTTCTTGTCTTATTTGCACTATCTAGGACTTCCAATAAAATGTTTAAAAACACTGGTGAAAGGAGACATCCTTGCCTTGTGGATCTTAGAGGAAATGCTCCAAGTTTCTCACCATTAAATGTGATGTTAACTGTAGGGTTTTTGTAGATATTTTATCAAGTTAAGGAAGTCCCACTGTATTCATTATATACTGTTTTCTTTTTATCATGAATGGGAGTTGAATTTTGTCAAATGACTTTTTCTGGATCTATTGATATGATTGTGTGAATTTTCTCCTTTAGTCTGGTGATGTTATGGTTTAAAATAATTGATTTTTGAATACTGAACCCACCTTGCATACCTGGGATAAAGCCTAATGGTCCCAGGTATAATTATTTTATACATTGTCATATTCTATTTGTTAATATTTTGTTGAGGATTTCTGCATCTATATTCATGAGAGATATTTGTCTGTAGGATTTTTTTTCAATATCTTTCTCTGGTTTTGTTATTAGGATAATTTTGCCCTCATAGAATGAATTAGGAAGCATTCCTTCTGTTTTCATTTCCTGAAAATGATTGTAGAGAATTGGTATAATTTCTTCCTTAAATGTTTGGTAGAATTCACCAATGACGCCATCTGACCTGGTGTTTTCTCGTTTTAACAGATAGGGGTTAATTCTTTTTTTTTTTTTTTTTACATCTTTATTGGAGTATAATTGCTTTACAATGGTGTGTTAGTTTCTGCTTTGTAACAAAGTGAATCAGTTATACATATGTTCCCATATCTCTTCCCTCTTGCATCTCCCTCCCTCCCACCCTCCCTATTCCACCCCTCCAGGTGGTCACAAAGGACCGAGCTGATCTCCCTGTGCTATGCAGCTGCTTCCCACTAGCTATCTACCTTACATTTGGTAGTGTATATATGTCCATGCCTCTCTCTTGCTTTGTCACAGTTTACCCTTCCCCCTCCCCATATCTTCAAGTCCATTCTCTAGGAGGTTTGTGTCTTTATTGCTGTCTTACTAGGGGTTAATTCTTATTAGCTATTGCTTGTTGTGTGAAATTTGACAGATTTGTCTTTCAAGGAATTGGCCCATTTGTATTAAGTATATTTTAATTTGATTCTTATTAATGTGAATTTCCATTGTTTCTAATGTTTTCTGTTATTGACAATGCTACAATGAACGTCTTTGTATATGTACCTTAGTGCAGAACTGTACCTCTGTGGGGTAAATGGTTACAAATATTATTATTTGGTCAAAGTGTGTCTGCATTTTAATTTTCTATACACATAGCCAAAATGTACACTATGCATGTTTCATGGACATATTTTACTGAGACCAAAACCAAAACCATATTTTGTACTAATTTCTGCACATTTAAATTTATTACAGGTGTCAAGGAAATATTGTTACTACAAGAAGGAAATACTAGTACCTGCACATAGTATTTGTATAAAACTATAGAAAATAAAACTGTTATCTTAAATAAATTGTTCATTCTGGGAAACAGTGTTTAAAAATAAAATTTAAATTACCTTTTAACCAAATCTACAAGCAACTATCAGGAAGTCACATTCTCTGTTGGAGAGAATTAGATTTTCTTAAGCTGAAAAAGCAATGAGAGATTGGAGACGTCACAAAATGTAACTTCTCACTATCTCAAGATTTCTGGTTTAGGTAGACCCCTGCAGAAGTGTCCATTCTCTCTTCTCACGTCATACATGAAATTTCACAGAATAACCAGTCCGCAATTTGTCTCACCCTTTTGATTCTCTGAGAGTAAATATTATTTCTAGAAAATAACGGCCTGTGTATCATTACTTCTTCCTGTTTCCATACCCTACATAAACTTCTATTCACCATCCACCCAGCCATATTCTTATGCAGGATTTCATCACCTGTCACCTGAACTTTCTAAAAAAACTTCCTTCTAATATTTTTATTTTGTATATGTATTTTTAAGTACTTGTACTTAATGACACACATAAATACTTATATGCTGTCTCCTAAAATAATGTACTTTAGTATTACCTTTTATCACTTAATTTTATTGTTAAAGTACTACAAGCCATTAAATATATTGTTGCTATTATTATTCTGAACAAACTGTTATAATTAGGTCAATAAGAAAAATAAATTTTTATGTTGCCTTCACTTATTCTTTCTCTAATTTTTTTTTTCTTTACGTGGAATCAGGTTTATGACCTGTATCATCTTACTCCTCTCTGAATAACTTCTTTTAACATTTCTTGCAAGGTGCATTTACTAGCAACAAATTCTCTTAATTTTTCTGCCTGAAAAAAGAAGTATTTACTTCTCTTCACTTTTGAAGGTTAGTTTCACTGCATACAGCGTTCGAGTATGTGGACTTTTCTCTCTCAACACTTAAAATATTTCACTCCACTCTATTCTTGCTTGCATGGTTTCTGAAAAGAAATCAAATGCAATTTCTTGTCATTGCTCACCTAGAGGTAAGATGTTTCTCCCCCCCTGGTTTCTTTCAGTATTATTCCTTTGTCTTTGATTTTCAGCAATTTGACTATTATATGGTTAGATGCAGTTTTTCAGAATTTAATCTGCTTGGTGTTCTCTGAGTTTCTTGGAACTGTGCTTTGGTATCTGACATTAATTTGAGGGAAATTCTCAGTCAATATTACTTTAAATATTTGTCTTTCTTCTTTCTTTTTCTCTCTCTTTCTATCTCTTTCCCTTCCTTCCTTCCCTCCTTTCTTTCTTTTCTTTTCTTTCTTTCTTTCTTTCTTTCTTCCTTCCTTCCTTCCTTCCTTCCTTCCTTCCTTTCTTTCTTTCTTTCTTCTTTCTCCTAGTATTACTATTGCAAGGATAATTCACCTTTTGTATTGTCTCACATTTCCTAGATATTCTGTTCCTTTTTAGTCTTTTTCCCCTTTGTTTTTCAATTTGGGAAGCTTTTATTGACACATCTTCAAGATCACTGATTCTTTTGTCAGCTGTGTCTACTCTACTAATGACACCATCAAAGGCATTCTTCATTTCTGTTACACTGTTGTTGTTTTTTTTTCTAACATTACTTTGAATTTTCTAGCATTTCTTTTGAATTTTGTTTCTAAGCCTTCTTAGGATTTTCATCTTTTTCCTTACATTATCCATCTGCTCTTGCATGTTTTCCATTTTTTTCATTAGAATCTTAGGCATATTAATTATAGTTATTTTAAATAGATGGCCTGATAATTCCAACATCCCTTTTATATCTGAGTCTGATTTTGATCCTTAACTCTGTCTCTTTAACTATGTTTTCTGTCTTTTAGTATAACTTGTAATTTTCATTGGAAGTCAGGCATGATGTACTGCATAAACGAAACTATTTAATGATATTTAATAATTTAAAATCTTTTTATGTCTAGAACACTTGATCTGATCAATTAGTCTATTTATGACAGTTCAGATTCAAGCTGCTGTAATTTTTAAAATATAGGTAGGCCAATCAACACATTCGCCATTTGCTAAAATGGTAAAATTATTTTATTTTCTGTTCTCTCATCACTTTAGGGCAAAGATAATTCTTGTGGATTTAATTTCATGACAAAGTTCTCATGGAACAAGGAACTCATTTTAATTTGTTTTTGTTTTCTACTGAATAAAATTACAATTTTGGTGGGGAAGGCGGAAGATGGCGGAAGAGTAAGACGCGGAGATCACCTTCCTCCCCACAGATACACCAGAAATACAACTACACGTGGAACAACTCCTACAGAACACCTACTGAAGGCTGGCAGAAGACCTCAGACCTCCCAAAAGGCAAGAAACTCCCCACGTACCTGGGTAGGGCAAAAGAAAAAACAGAGACAAAAGAATAGGGACGGCACCTGCACCAGTGGGAGGGAGCTGTGAAGGAGGAAAAGTTTCCACACTCTAGGAAGCCCCTTCGCGGGCGGAGACTGCGGGAGGCGGAGGGGGGAGCTTCGAAGCTGCGGAGGAGTGCACAGCAACGGGTGCGGAGGGCAAAGCGGGGAGATTCCCACACAGAGGATCGGTGCCGACCGGCACTCACCAGCCCGAGAGGCTTGTCTGCTCACCCGCCGGGGCGGGCGGGGCTGCGAGCTGAGGCCGGAGCGCAGGGAGAGGACTGGGGTTGGCGGCTTGAACATAGCCTGAAGGGGTTAGTGCACCACAGCTAGCCGGGAGGGAGTCCGGGGAAAGCCTGCACCTGCAGAAGAGGCAGGAGACTTTTCCTTCCCTCTTTGTTTCCTGGGGCGTGAGGAGAGGGGTTTAAGAACGCTGCTTAAAGGAACTCCAGAGACGGGTGCGAGCCGCGGCTAAAAGCGCGAACCCCAGAGACGGGCGCGAGCCGCGGCTGAAAGCGCGGACCCCAGAGACGGGCGCGAGCCGCGGCTGAAAGCGCGGAATCCAGAGACGGGCGCGAGCCGCGGCTGAAAGCGCGGAATCCAGAGACGGGTGCAAGCCGCGGCTAAAAGCGCGGACCCCAGAGGCGGACGGGCGACGTTAAGGCTGCTGCTGCCGCCACCGAGGGGCCTGTGTGCGAGTACAGGTCGCTCTCCACACCCCTCCTCCGCGGAGCCTGTGCAGCCCGCCACTGCCGGGTTCCCGGGATCCAGAGACAACTTCCCCGGGAGAGCGCACAGCGCGCCTCAGGCTGGTGCAAAGTCACGCCGGCCTTTGCCACCGCAGGCCCGCTCCGCACTCTGTGCCCCTCCGTCCCCGCCGGCCTGAGTGCGCCAGAGCCCCCAATCAGCGGCTCTTTTAACCCCATCCTGTCTGAGCAAAAAACAGACGCCCTCCAGCGATCTACACGCAGTGGCAGGGCCAAATCCAAAGCTTAGCCCTGGGAGCTGTGAGAACAAAGAAGAGAAAGGGAAATCTCTCCCAGCAGCCTCAGAAGCAGCGGATTAAAGCTCCACAATCAACTTGATGTACCCTGCATCTGTGGAATACCTGAATAGACAACCAATCATCCCAAATTAAGGAAGTGGACTTTAGGAGCAAGATCTATGATTTTTTCCCCTTTCCTCTTTTTGTGAATGTGTATGTGTATGCTTCTGTGTGAGATCTTGTCTGTATAGTCTTGCTTCCACCATTTGTCCTAGGGTTCTATCCGTCCATGTTTTTTCTTTAATTTTTTTTCTTAATAATTAATTTTAATAACCTTATTATACTTTACCTTCGTTCTTTCTTTCTTTCTTTCCGTCCTTCCTTCCCTCCTTTAGACAACGAATCATCCCAAATTGAGGAAGTGGTCTCTGACAGCAAGATTTAGGATTTTTCCCCATTTACCTCTTTTAGTGAGGGTGTATGTGTATGCTTCTGTGTAAGATTTTGTCTGTATAGCTTTGCTTCCAACACTTGTCCTAAGGTTCTTTCCGTCCTTTTTTTTTTTTTTCTAAATAAGAAGTTTTTAATTCAATAACTTTATTATACTTTATTTTATTTTTACTGTATCTTCTTTCTTTCTGTCTTTTTTCCTTCTTTCCCTCCTTCCTTCCTTCCTCCCTCCCTCCCTCCCTCCTTTCTTTCCTTCTTGCCTTCTTTCCTTCTTTGCTTCTTTCTTTCTTTCTTCCTTCCTTCCTACCCTCCTTTCCTTCTTTCTTTCCTCATACTTCTACTAATTCCCTCTACTTTTTCTCCCTTTTATCCTGAGCCTGTGGATGAAAAGCTTTTGGTGCTCCAGCCAGGAGGCAGGGCTGTGCCTCTGAGGTAGGACAGCCAACTTCAGGACACTGATCAACAAGAGACCTCCCAGCTCCACATAATATCAAACGGCGAAAATCTCCCAGAGACCTCCATCTTAACACCAACACCCAGCTTCACTCAGCGACCAGCAAGCCACAGTGCTGGAAAACCTATGCCAAACAACTAGCAAAACAGGAACACAACCCCACCCATTAGCAGAGAGGCTGCCTAAAATCATAATAAGGCCACAGACACCCCCAAACACACCACCAGACGTGAACCTGCCTACTAGAGAGACAAGATCCAGCCTCATCCACCACAACACAGGCACTAGCCCCCTCCACCAGGAAGCCTACACAACCCACTGAACCAACCTTAGCCACTGGAGACAGACATCAAAAACAGGAGGAACTACAAACCTGCAGCCTGCAAAAACGAGACCCCAAACACAGTAAGATAAGCAAAATGAGAAGACAGAAAAACACACAGCAGATGAAGGAGCAAGATAAAAACCCACCAGACCTAACAAATGAAGAGGAAATAGGCAGTCTACCTGAAAGACAATTCAGAATAATGATAGTAAGGTTGATCCGAAATCTTGGAGATAGAATGGACAATAGATTGGACAAAATGCAAGAATCAGTTAACAAGGACCTAGAAGAACTAAAGATGAAACAAGCAACGATGAACAACACAATAAATGAAATTAAAAGTACTCTAGATGGGATCAATAGCAGAATAACTGAGGCAGAAGAATGGATAAGTGACCTGGAAGATAAAATAGTGGAAATAACTACTGCAGAGCAGAATAAAGAAAAAAGAATGAAAAGAACTGAGGACAGTCTCAGAGACCTCTGGGACAACATTAAACGCACCAACATTCGAATTATAGGGGTTCCAGAAGAAGAAGAGAAAAAGAAAGGGACTGAGAAAATATTTGAAGAGATTATAGTTGAAAACTTCCCTAATATGGGAAAGGAAATAGTTAATCAAGTCCAGGAAGCACAGAGAGTCCCATACAAGATAAATACAAGGAGAAATACGCCAAGACACATATTAATCAAACTGTCAAAAATTAAATACAAAGAAAGCATATTAAAAGCAGCAAGGGAAAAACAACAAATAACACATAAGGGAATCCCCATAAGGTTAACAGCTGATCTCTCAGCAGAAACCCTACAAGCCAGAAGGGAGTGGCAGGACATACTGAAAGTGATGAAGGAGAAAAACATGCAGCAAAGACTACTCTACCCAGCAAGGATCTCATTCAGATTTGATGGAGAAATTAAAACCTTTACAGACAAGCAAAAGCTGAGAGAGTTCAGCACCACCAAACCAGCTTTACAACAAATGCTAAAGGATCTTCTCTAGGCAAGAAACACAAGAGAAGGAAAAGACCTATAATAACGAACCCAAAACAATTTAGAAAATGGGAATAGGAACATACATATTGATAATTACCTTAAATGTAAATGGACTAAATGCTCCCACCAAAAGACACAGATTAGCTGAATGGATACAAAACCAAGACCCTTATATATGCTGTCTACAAGAGACCCACTTCAGACCTAGAGACACATACAGACTGAAAGTAAGGGGATGGAAAAAGATATTCCATGCAAATGGAAGCCAAAAGAAAGCTGGAGTAGCAATTCTCATATCAGACAAAATAGACTTTAAAATAAGGACTATTAAAAGAGACAAAGAAGGACACTACATAATGATCAAGGGATCGATCCAAGAAGAAGATATAACAATTGTAAATATTTATGCACCCAACATAGGAGCACCTCAATACATAAGGCAAATACTAACAGCCATAAAAGGGGAAATCGACAGTAACACATTCATAGTAGGGGACTTAAACACCCCACTTTCACCCATGGACAGATCATCCAAAATGAAAATAAATAAGGAAACACAAGCTTTAAATGATACATTAAACAAGATGGACTTAATTGATATTTCTAGGACACTCCATCCAAAAACAACAGAATACACATTTTTCTCAAGTGCTCATGGAACATTCTCCAGGATAGATCATATCTTAGGTCACAAATCAAGCCTTGGTAAATTTAAGAAAATTGAAATTGTATCAAGTATCTTTTCTGACCACAACGCCATGAGACTAGATATCAATTACAGGAAAAGATCTGTAAAAAATACAAACACATGGAGGCTAAACAATACACTACTTAATAATGAAGAGATCACTGAAGAAATCAAAGAGGAAATCAAAAAATACCTAGAAACAAATGACAATGGAGACACAACGATCCAAAACCTGTGGGATGCAGCAAAAGCAGTTCTAAGGGGGAAGTTTATAGCAATACAAGCCCACCTTAAGAAGCAGGAAACATCTAGAATAAACAACCTAACCTTGCACCTCAAGCAATTAGAGAAAGAAGAACAAAAAAACCCCAAAGCTAGCAGAAGGAAAGAAATCATAAAAATCAGATCAGAAATAAATGAAAAAGAAATGAAGGAAACAATAGCAAAGATCAATAAAACTAAAAGCTGGTTCTTTGAGAAGATAAACAAAATAGATAAACCACTAGCCAGACTCATCAAGAAAAAAAGGGAGAAGACTCAAATCAATAGAATTAGAAATGAAAAAGGAGAGGTAACAACTGACACTGCAGAGATAAAAGAGATCATGAGAGATTACTACAAGCAACTCTATGCCAATAAAATGGACAATCTGGAAGAAATGGACAAATTCTTAGAAATGCACAACCTGCCAAGACTGAATCAGGAAGAAATAGAAAATATGAACAGACCAATCACAAGCACTGAAATTGAAACTGTGATTAAAAATCTTCCAACAAAGAAAAGCCCAGGACCAGATGGCTTCACAGGCGAATTCTATCAAACATTTAGAGAAGAGCTAACACCTATCCTTCTCAAACTCTTCCAAAATATAGCAGAGGGAGGACCACTCCCTAACTCCTTCTACGAGGCCACCATCACCTTGATACCAAAACCAGACAAGGATGTCACAAAGAAAGAAAACTACAGGCCAATATCACTGATGAACATAGATGCAAAAATCCTCAACAAAATACTAGCAAACAGAATCCAACAGCACATTAAAAGGATCATACACCATGATCAAGTGGGGTTTATTCCAGGAATGCAAGGATTCTTCAATATACGCAAATCTATCAATGTGATAAACCATATTAACAAACTGAAGGAGAAAAACCATATGATCATCTCAATAGATGCAGAGAAAGCTTTTGACAAAATTCAACACCCATTTATGATAAAAACCCTGCAGAAAGTAGGCATAGAGGGAACTTTCCTCAACACAATAAAGGCCATATATGACAAGCCCACAGCAAACATCATCCTCAATGGTGAAAAACTGAAAGCATTTCCACTAAGATCAGGAACAAGACAAGGTTGCTCACTCTCACCACTATTATTCAACATTGTTTTGGAAGTTTTAGCCACAGCAATCAGAGAAGAAAAGGAAATAAAAGGAATCCAAATTGGAAAAGAAGAAGTAAAGCTGTCACTGTTTGCAGATGACATGATCCTATACATAGAGGACCCTAAAGATGCTACCAGAAAACTACTAGAGCTAATCAATGAATTTGGTAAAGTGGCAGGATACAAAATTAATGCACAGAAATCTCTGGCATTCCTATATACTAATGATGAAAAATCTGAAAGTGAAATCAAGAAAACACTCCCATTTACCATTGCAACAAAAAGAATAAAATATCTAGGAATAAACCTACCTAAGGAGACAAAAGACCTGTATGCAGAAAATTATAAGACACTGATGAAAGAAATTAAAGATGATATAAATAGATGGAGAGATATACCATGGTCTTGGATTGGAAGAATCAACATTGTGAAAATGACTCTACTACCCAAAGCAATCTATAGATTCAATGCAATCCCTATCCAACTGCCACTGGCATTTTTCACAGAACTAGAACAAAAAATTTCACAATTTGTATGGAAACACAAAAGACCCCGAATAGCCAAAGCAATCTTGAGAACGAAAGAAGGAACTGGAGGAATCAGGCTCCCTGACTTCAGACTATACTACAAAACTACAGTCATCAAGACGGTATGGTACTGGCACAAAAACAGAAAGATAGATCAATGGAACAGGATAGAAAGCCCAGAGATAAACCCATGCACATATGGACACCTTATCTTTGATAAAGGTGGCAGTAATGTACAATGGAGAAAGGACAGCCTCTTCAATAAGTGGTGCTGGGAAAACTGGACAGGTACATGTAAAAGTATGAGATTAGATCACTCCCTAACACCATACACAAAAATAAGCTCAAAATGGATTAAAGACCTAAATGTAAGGCCAGAAACTATCAAACTCTTAGAGGAAAACATAGGCAGAACACTCTATGACATAAATCAAAGCAAGATCCTTTCTGACCCACCTCCTAGAGTAATGGAAATAAAAACAAAAATAAACAAATGGGACCTAATGAAACTTCAAAGCTTTTGCACAGCAAAGGAAACCATAAACAAAACCAAAAGACAACCCTCAGAATGGGAGAAAATATTTGCAAATGAAGCAACTGACAAAGGATTAATCTCCAAAATTTACAAGCAGCTCATGCAGCTCAATAACAAGAAAACAAACAACCCAATCCAAAAATGGGCAGAAGACCTAAATAGACATTTCTCCAAAGAAGATATACAGACTGCCAACAAACACATGAAAGAATGCTCAACATCATTAATCATTAGAGAAATGCAAATCAAAACTACAATGAGATATCATCTCACACCAGTCAGAATGGCCATCATCAAAAAATCTAGAAACAATAAATGCTGGAGAGGGTGTGGAGAAAAGGGAACACTCTTGCACTGCTGGTGGGAATGTGAATTGGTTCAGCCACTGTGGAGAACAGTATGGAGGTTCCTTAAAAGACTACAAATAGAACTACCATATGACCCAGCAATCCCACTACTGGGCATATACCCTGAGAAAACCAAAATTCAAAAAGAGTCATGTACCAAAATGTTCATTGCAGCTCTATTTACAATAGCCCGGAGATGGAAACAACCTAAGTGCCCATCATCAGATGAATGGATAAAGAAGATGTGGCACATATATACAATGGAATATTACTCAGCCATAAAAAGAAATGAAATTGAGCTATTTGTAATGAGGTGGATAGACCTAGAGTCTGTCATACAGAGTGAAGTAAGTCAGAAAGAAAAAGACAAATACCGTATGCTAACACATATATATGGAATTTAAGAAAAAAATGTCATGAAGAACCTAGGGGTAAAGCAGGACTAAAGACGCAGACCTCTTAGAGAACGGACTTGAGGTTATGGGGAGGGAGAAGGGTGAGCTGTGACAGGGCGAGAGAGAGTCATGGGCATATACACAGTAACAAACGCATTAAGGTAGACAGCTAGTGGGAAGCAGCCGCATGGCACAGGGATATTGGCTCGGTGCTTTGTGACCGCCTGGAGGGGTGGGATGGGGAGGGTGGGAGGGAGGGAGACGCAACAGGGAAGACATATGGGAACATATGTTTATGTATGACTGATTCACTTTGTTATAAAGCAGAAACTAACACACCATTGTAAAGCAATTATACCCCAATAAAGATGTTAAAAAAAAAAAATTACAATTTTGAATTTAACATCAATAAGAATGCCATATGATTCTTTCTGAAATTGAAATGCCTTATATTTTGCCTTTAACCTAAAGGGATTTTCTGAGATTAAAAATATATATATATATATTATAAAATTTTGTTATCTGTTTTAGTACACCTAAATATATAGACATCCACATTTGTTGCTTGCACATTTTGTTTATTTTATGGCTTTTTATCATTTTCAAATTTTTATTTCCACACAAAATTTTTTAATATAGTAAGTTATTAACAAAATGAACTGGCCAATTATGTGCATATGGCTTGCTTTATTACATTTTGGCATTTGAATAACTTTCTTAGTCTAATTTAAAGTCCAGCACAAAATTCTAATATTAGTCCAGGCATACATCAGTATGAAGTTGCAATAAATCTGTTAAAGATTTAAGCAAGGCTATTTAAGTAATGACTTTGAATTTTTAAGGTTATTCTAATAGTATGACTTACTCTGGGATGGATGATTATTGACATCATGCCTCAGGCATGAAATGTTTTAAATTAATTATCTGCTGATCAAGAATATCTTTGTTTCAATTGTTACTTGACCTTTATTTTTTCAAAAAAGATCTTCTCCTTTACTTAATGCTTAAAGTTATTTTTGCAATTTGCTTAATCATTTTTTTTCTACTGTTTTAACTAGTTCATAATTGTTAGGAAAAAATACTCTGATATCATTTACAAAAATATAATGGCTGCATCATGGATACAGTTTTTTAAAAGTTCCCCAATTAAATGTATTGTTTCCAAAAGACCTCTTGTGAAAATATGTTTCTGTGTGTTTTCTGTTTTCTTTTATATTATTTTTTTTTTCAGTATTAGAGCAACCTTCATGACACTGCATTTAACAATCTTGGAGTGGCTGCAAATTATTTGTGTCTCCACTTTTTGCTCAGGTTAATCTAGGAAACAATAACCCTCTTTCAGGCAAACATCAGGGAAGGTATTGGGAGCCCCAGGACGCCCCAAAGCCCTTCTTTGGTATGAATGCATAAAACTGGTTATGCCTGAGAGACTACTATAATTATTTTTTTGCCAAATACCTTAGAATTTAACTATGTGCATGTTAAGGATGTGTGTATGTATGTGTGTGTGTGTGTGTGTGTGTGTGTGTGTGTGTGTGTATATATATATATATATATATATGTAATTATCTGCAGTGACCATACAATACTAGGCACTTAGTTTGCAAAGGTGACAAATGGTCATGTATACAAAAGAATGCCCAAGGAACTGACTTTTTAACAATTTTCTCTGTTTCCATTCAAATAAACTGTTTTTTTGGAAAAGGTTGAAACAAGCAAATATCTTGTATCTAGCAACTTTTAAAAAGGAACTCATAAAGAAGAAAAAAGGAGTCAATGTGTTTTTTGGAGAATTCATTAATCATCTGTCAAATACAAAGTTATATGAGCATTAGGAAGTATATTTTTTTAGCAAGTTAAAAATGACAACCTGAATTTTACACTTGTTGTAAATTATAGTAACAAAAGATGTGTGGACAAGTTGGTAATTTTAATGAAACTTATTTGTAATTGAGTTGTTTTGGGTAAGTTGTCTAATTATTGAACCTTATTTTTTTCTCATTGAAGCAGAAGTGTTAGTAAAGAAGTTGAAAACATTTTATGTAATTGGCCAGATAGTAGATATCTTTGGCTTTGTGGGCTATGCAGTCTCTGTCACAATAACACAAATTTGTTCCAATAAAACTTTGCTTACAAGTACAGGCTGCAGGTTGGATTTGGCCCAAGGGCCAAACAATGGATTGTTAAATATGTTGTAAATATACTTCTAACTTTAGAAGATACTGCCATAGATTAAGATTATGAGCAAAATAAGTGCATTGCTTGTTTTCAACATTGTCTGTTTGAAATTCTATGTTAAGAAATTTCATAATAGATATACCATTACTTGTATCAGTGTTAAATAACCTTTTCAATGTTGATTAAAACCAATCTTATGTATAAAAGTATACAGCATAATTTTAGGGAAGACAATTATATATATCAAAAATCAAGTAGGTTGCATCAGTTAAGTCCAAAGGGATGGATTAAACTCTATAAACTTTAATGTTGAACTAAAACACTGATTTACCTATGGGATGTCTCACTTGAAGATAAATTATCAAGCAAAAGTACATATATCCTTTTATAAAACATCTTAGAAAGATAATAAAAGTTCAAAATAAGACGATATTCACATTTCTGCTCTTTCTAATTCCATGAGGGGTGATGACTCTGGGAGTAAGGAAAGCAAAATAAAACTTGTCTTAGAGGGGGGAGTCAAGATGGTGGAATAAGAGGATGTTGAATTCATCACTCCTCACAAGTACATCAAGAATACATCTACAAGTGGAACATTTCTCATAGAGCACCTGCTGAACATTAGCAAAAGACTTCAGACACCTAAAAGGACAAGAAAAATCCTGTCACAACTAGGCAGGATGTAAGAAGAAAATAAGAAAAGAGGAATCAAAACAGGGACAAGGAACACTGGTGGGAAGCTGAAGGTGAATGGAAGTCCCCAAACTCAGAAAAACTTCCTCACGGTGGGGAAAACAGCTGGGACACAGAAGGAACTTTGGGGAAATTTAAGGAGAATGCAGTGGATGGTCTGTGGAAGGCAGGACAAAGTAAGAACTGCTTGCATGGTCCGCACTACAGCTCTTTGCATTCCAGCCTGAGTCATGAGTTGCTTGTTGTGAAGGGGTGCTGGGTGCCAGAAAGTGGAATTTGAACTGCAGACCCAGGGAGGGGACATCTCTTGGCTGTGAAAAGACAGCCTGAAGGGATAGGAGTAAGGAGCTCTACAACTGGGAAAGTCTGTGGAAAAAGCCCAGGACACCATAGAAGCAAGGCATCATTGTTGAGTGGCATTCAATGGGTGGAGCCACCATTACAACCCCTTTCCCCAGCTGTGGTTTCTTTGGCCTCTGTGGACACTTGGAGGGGCTCCCATCTGAGTGGACATGTCCACTCCTCCAGCCAGGGTCTCCTCTGCCTACGGGGTCTAGGCACCTGAGTGCTGCCCATCCCAAAGCCTCCTTGGGAAAGAGCCATGAGTGTCTCTGCCTGGTACAAGAGCTTGCCAATGTTTGTGAGGGCTGAGTGCTAAAGCATGGGGTTGGGAGAATGGATCCAGGGAGAGGAGTGCTGTTGGCTGCCCAGATACATCAGGGGGGATGGGAGTGAGGGGATGTATGGCCGGGAATGCAACTAGAGGAAGCCTGGAAATTGAGGCATCATTGTTGAGAGTTGCGTGGTTAGCAGGGCTGCCACTGCTCCCAGACGCCAGATTCTTCCTCTGCAGGCAGTGGAAGGGACTCCCAACAGAGCTAGCTTGCCACAGTCTGTTGCAAATGCCTGCTGGTACCACTGCCAAAGGCACCTCACATAACCCCAATTGTGTCCACTGTACCACTCCGCAGCTTGAGTGAATAAGTGTGCCCCATGCAGTTTCTGCTTTCACTACCTCTCACCTGGGCAAGGAACAGATGCCTGAGGGTGGTGCATATGCAGAGGCAGGGTCAAAATCAAAGCTGAGCCCCAGAGGAAGTGTGACTAAGGAAAAGGAATGAAAATCTTTCCATGCAGCTGCACAAGCCATGGATTAATTCTCTGACATAAGCTTGGTAAATCCTGCATTTGTGGAATACCTGAATAGACAATGAATATTCCCAAAAGGGAGACAACTCTAGCCTTTGCAGCAGTAAACTTTGGGGGCAAGTACAAGCAGCAGTTGGGCAAGTTTAGTGTTTCAGATTGTCACACAGTGACCACAGCAGGTGCAGAGGCCTACCTAGAGGTATTGGAAGGCCTACTGGGGAGGCAGGGATTTGCTCTGGCTCACTGCGGGAGCAAGGACACTGACAGAGGAGGCCCCAGTAAAATATTCTTATTATTATTATTCTTTTCTGTTTGTTTCATTTTGTTCAGCTGTTGGTGTTGTTGCTTTATTTTTTATCATTTTTTTTTAACATCTTTATTGGAGTATAATTGCTTTACAATGGTGTGTTAGTTTCTGCTTTATAACAAAGTGAATCAGTTGCACATATACATATGTCCCCATATCTCTTCCCTCTTTCATCTCCCTCCCTCCCACCCTCCCAATCCCACCCCTCTACCTGGTCACAAAGCACCGAGCTGATTTCCCTGTGCTATGCGGCTTCTTCCCACTAGATATCAATTTTACATTTGGTAGTGTATATATGTCCATGTCACTCTCTCACTTTGTCCGAGCTTACCATTCCCCCTCCCTGTATCCACAAGTCCATTCTCTAGTAGGTCTGATCTTTATTCCCGCTTTGTGTCTAGGTTCTTCATGACCATTTTTTTTTTAGATTCCATATGTGTTAGCATATGGTATTTGTTTTTTTTCTTTCTGACTTACTTCAATCAGAATGACATTTTATAGGTCCATCCACCTCACTACAAATAACTCAGTTTCATTCATTTTAATGGCCGAGTAATATTCCATTGTATATATGTGCCACATCTTCTTTATCCATTCATCTGTTGATGGACATTTCGGTTGCTTCCATGTCCTGGCTATTAAAAATAGAGCTGCAATGAACATTTAGGTACATGACTCTTTTTGAATTATGGTTTTCTTAGGGTATATGCCCAGTAGTGGGATTGCTGGGTCATATGGTAGTTCTAATTGTAGTTTTATAAGGAACCTCCATACTGTTCTCCATACTGCCTGTATCAATTCACATTCCCACCAGCAGTGCAAGAGGGTTCCCTTTTCTCCACACCTTCTCCAGCATTGTT
The DNA here is from genome assembly GCF_011762595.2 of Tursiops truncatus. Classification (NCBI taxonomy): domain Eukaryota; kingdom Metazoa; phylum Chordata; class Mammalia; order Artiodactyla; family Delphinidae; genus Tursiops; species Tursiops truncatus. The sequence goes on from NC_047055.1 coordinate 56,156,636, forward strand.
TGTAGATTTTTTGTTGATGGCCATTCTGACTGCTGTGAGAGGATACCTCACTGTAGTTTTGATTTGCATTTCTCTAATGATTAATGATGTTGAGCATTCTTTCATGTGTTTTTGGCAGTCTGTATATCTTCTTTGGAGAAACTGTCTATTTAGGTCTTCTGCCCATTTTTGAACTCGGTTGTTTGTTTGTTTGTTTGTTTGATATTGAGCTGCATGAGCTGCTTATAAATTTTGGAGATTAATCCTTTGTCAGTTGCTTCATTTGCAAATATTTAATCCCATTCTGAGGGTTGTCTTTTCATCTTCTTTATGGTTTCCTTTGCTGTGCAAAAGCTTTTAAGTTTCATTAGGTCCCATTTGTTTATTTTTGTTTTTATTTCCATTTCTCTAGGAGGTGGGTCAAAAAGGATCTTGCTGCGATTTATGTCATACAGTGTTCTGTCTATGTTTTCCTCTAACAGTTTGATGGAGTCTGGCCTCACATTTAGGTCTTTAATCCATTTTGAGTTTATATTTGTGTATGGTATTAGGGAGTGTTCTAATTTCATTCTTATTTTTATTCTTTTTTCTATTCTATATATATATATATATATATTTTATTTTTCTATTTTTTTGTTTTGTGCTTTTTCTTGTTTTGTTTTTTATTCATTTATTATTTATTTATTTTTTGATTGTTTTTATGTGTACATTTTATGCTTCTAAGCTTTTTTGTTGTTTGTTTGCTTGCTGTCTTTGTTTAATTTTTCATTTTATTTTAGTTACTTTAACCCTTAGGTATTGTTCTCATTTCTTGTTTCTTTTTGTTTGTTTTTTTGTATTCGATTTTTTCCTGTTATTTTTGGTTTTACTCTGAGTGTGTGTGTGTTGTGTTATTGTTGCTGCTGTTTTTTGTTGTTTTGCTATTTGTCTTTGGTTTTGTTTATTTTCTTTTTTTTTCTTTCTTTTCTTTTCTTTCATTTTTCTCTTCCCTACTGTGTGGCTTGTGGGTTCTTGGTTCTCCGGCCAAGTGTCAGACCTGAACCTCTGGGATGGGAGTGCCATGTCCAGGACACTGAACTACCAGAGAATTCCCCAGCCCAGGGAATATTAATTGGCATGCACGCTCCCAGAGGTATCCATATCAACAAGAAGATGGCACCCCACACAACTGCCTGCAGGCTCCAGTGCTGGACATCTCACACCAAACAACCAGCAAGAGAGGAAAACATCCCCACACATCAGCAGACAGGTTGCCTAAAGTTGTTCTAAGCTCACAGACACCCTAAAACACACCACATGATGCAGTCTTGCCCTTAAGAAGGAAATGCCTCAGCTCCACCCAAAAGAGCACAGGTATCAGTCCCTCCAACAGAGAAACATACACAAGCACCTGGACCAACTTCACTCACCAGGGGGCAGAGAACAGAAACAAGAGTAAATATGACCCTGCCACCTGTGGAAAAGAGACCATAAACACAGTAGGTTAAACAAAATGAGACAACAGAGAAATAGGTTTCAGAGGGAGGAGCAAGGTAAAATCTCACAAAACCACAATTAAAAGAAGAGGAAATAGGCAGTCTACGTGAAAAAGAATGCAGAGGAATGACAGTAAAGATGATTCAAAATCTCAGAAAATACAGTGGAGGCACGGATTGAGAAGGTACAAGAAATGATTAACAAAGATCTAGAAGAAGTAAAGAACAAAAAATCAGTGATGAACAACACAATAACTGAATTGAAAAATACACTAGAAGGAATCAATAGCAGAATAACTGAGGCAGAAGAATGGATAAGTGGCCTGAAATATAGAATGGTGGAAATAACTGCTAAGGAACAGAAAAAAGAATGAAAAGAAATGAGGACAGTCTCAGAGTCCTCGGAGACAACATTAAATACACCAACATTCAAATTATATGGGTCCCAGAAGAAGAAGAGAAAAGGAAAGTGCTTGAGAAAATATTTGACGAGCTTGTACTCAAAAACTTCCCTAACATGCAAAAGGAAATAGTCGGTCAAGTTCAGGAAGCACAGCAATTCCCATACAGGATAAACCCAAGGAGGAACACATTTAGGCACATATTAATCAAACTAAAAAAATTAAACACAAAGAAAAATATTAAAATCAGCAAGGGAAAAGCAACAAATAACCTTCAAAGGAATCCCCATAAGGTTATCAGATGACTTTTCAACAGAAATTCAGCAGGCCAGAAGGGACTGGCATGACATATTTAGAATGACAGAAGGGAAAAACTTACAACCAAGATTACCTTATGAGGTGAGGATCTCATTCAGATTTGATGGAGAAATCAAAAGCTTTACAGACAAGCAAAAGCTAAGAGACTTCTACACTATCAAACCAGCTTTACAACAAATGCTAAAAGAACTTATCTAAGCAGGAAAAACAAAAGAAGAAAAAGACCTACAAAAACACACCCAAAACAATTAAGAAAATTGCAATAGGAACATGCATATTGATAATTACCTTAAATGTAAATGGATTAATTGCTCCAACCAAAAGACACAGACTAACTTAATGGATACAAAAAAAGATCTAAATATATGTTGTCTACAAGAGACCCACTTCAGACCTAGGGACACATACAGACTGAAAGTGAGAAGTGAGGGCAAAGAAAAAGATATTCCATGAAAATGGGAATCAAAAGAAAGCTAGAGTAGCAATACTCATATTGGACGAGATAGATTTTTAAATACAGACTATTAGAAGAGACAAGGAAGGACACTACATAATCATCAAGGTTCCATTCATAAAGAAGACATAACAATTATAAATAATTATGCACCCAACATAAGAGCACCTCAATACATAAGGCAAATGCTAACAGCCATAAAGGGGAAATCGACAGTAACAAAATAATAGTGGGGGGTTTTAACAATGCACTTACACCAATGAACAGCTCATCCAGACAGAAAATCAATAAAGAAACACAAGCTTTAAATGACACATTAGATCAGATGGACTTAATGAATATTTATATGACATTCCATCCAAAAACTACAGAATACATTTTCTACTCTAATGCTCAAGTGATATTCTCTAGGATAAATCACATCTTAGGTCACAAATCAAACCTCAGTAAATTTAAGAAAATTGAAATTGGATCAAGCATGTTTTCTGATAACAAAGCTATAAGATTTTAAATTAATAAGAGGAAAAATACTGTAAAAAATACAAACCCATGTAGGCTAAACAGTACACTACTAAATAACCAAGAGATTACTGGAGAAATCAAAGAGAAAATCAAAAAATACCTAGAAACAAATGACAACACAAACACGATGACACAAAACAAATGGGATGTAGTGAAAGCAGTTCTAAGAGGGAATTTTATACGAATAAAATCCTACCTCAAGAAACAAGAAAAATCTCAAATAAATAATTTAACTTTACACCTAAAGCACTTAGCAAAAGAAGGACAAATAAAGACCAATGTTACTAGAATGAGAGAAATCATAATGAACAGAGCAGAAATAAATGAAATAGAAATGAAGAAAACAATAGCAAAAATTTATAGAACTAAAAGCTGTACTTTGAGAGGATAAACATAATTGATAAACCTTTAACCAGACCATCAAAAATAAAAAAAATGGGAGAGGACTCAAATCAATAAAATTAGAATGGAAAAAGGAGACGTTACAAGGGACACCACAGAAATACAAAGGATCATAAGAGACTACTACAAGCAACTATATGTCAATAAAACAGACAACCTGGAAAAAATGGACAAATTCTCACAATGGTTCAACCTTCCAATATGGAAACAAGAAGAAACAGAAAATATGAACAGATCAGTCACAGATAATGGAATTGAAACTGTGATTTAAAATCTTCCAGTAAACAAAAGTCCAGGACCAGATGACTTCACAGGCAAATTCTATCAAAAATTTAGAGAAGAGTTAATACCTATCCTTCTCAAATTCTTCCAAAAAATGCAGAGCATGGAACACATCTAGCTCATTCTACAAGGCCACCATCACCGTGATACCAAAAACAGACAAAGATATCAAAAAAAGAGAATTAGAGGCCAATATTACTGATGAACATAGATGTAAAAATCCTCAACAAAATGCTAGGAAACTGAATCCAACAACACACTAAAAAAATCACAAACCATGATCAAGTGAGATTTATCCCAGGGCTGCCAGGAATCTTCAGTATAGGCAAATCAAACAATGTTATACACCATATTAATATATTGAAGAATAAAATCTATAGGATCATCTCAATAGAAGCAGAGAGAGCTTTTGACAAAATTCAACACCCATTTATGATGAAAAACTGTCCAGAAAGTTGGAATAGAGGGAACCTACCTCAACATAATAAAGGCCATATATGACAAACCCACAGGAAACCTCATTCTCAATGGTGAAAAACTGAAACCATTTCCTCTATCAGGAAAAAGACAAGGATGTCCACTCTCGCCACTTTTATTCAACATAGTTTTGGAAGTTTTAACTATGGCAATCAAAGAAAAAGAAATAAAAGGAATTCAAATTGGAAAAGAAGAAGTAAAACTGTCAGTGTTTGCAGATGACATAATAATATACATAGAAAATCCTAAAGATGCCATCAGAAAACTACTAGATCTAATCAATGAATTTAGTAAAGTTGTAGGATGCAAAATTAATACACAGAAATCTCTTGCATTCCTGTACACTAAAAATGAAATATCAGAAAAAGAAATTAAGGAAACAATCCCATTTACCATTGCATGAAAAATAATAAAATACCTAGGAATAAACCTACCTAAGGAGGCAAAAGACCTGCAATCAGAAAACTACAAGATACTGATGAAAGAAATCAAAGACAACAGAAACAGATGGAAAGGTATACCACCTTCTTGGATTAGAGGATCAATATTGTGAAAATGACTCGGCTACCCACAGGAATCTGCAGATTCAATGCAATCCCTATCAAATTACCAATGGCATTTTTCACAGAAATAAAGCAAAAAATTTTACAATTTGTATGGAAACACAAAAGACCCCAAATAGCCAAAGCAACCTTGAGAAAGAAAAACGGAGATGGAGGAATCAGGCTCCCTGACTTCAGACTATATTACAAAGCTACAGTAATCAAGACAGTATGGTACTGGCACAAAAACAAAAATATAGATCAATGGAACAGGATAGAAAGCCCAGAGATATAGCCAAGCACATATGATCACCTTAACTTTGATAAAAGAAGCAAGAATATACAATGGAGAAAAGACCATCTCTTCAATAAGTGGTGCTGGGAAAACTGGACAGCTACATGTAAAATAATGAAATTAGAACACTGTCTGACACCATACACAAAAATGAACTCAAAATGGATTAAAGACCGAAATGGAAGGCCAGATACTATAAAACTCTTAGAGGAAAACATAGGCAGAACACACTTTGACACAAATCACAGCAAGATCGTTTTTGACCCACTTCCTAGATTAATGAAAATAAAAACAAAAATAAACAAATGGGACCTAATTAAACTTCAAAGCTTTACATAACAAAGGAAATCATAAACAAAATGAAAAGACAACACCCAGAATGGAAGAAAATATTTGCATATGAAGCATCTGACAAATATTAATCTCCAAATTATACAAGCAGCTCATGCAGCTTAAAAAAACAAACAATCCAATCCAAAAATGAACAGAAGACTTAAATAAAAATTTTTACAAATAAGACATACAGATGGTCAACACACATGAAAAGATGCTCAACAGCCATAATTATTAGAGAAATGCAAATCAAAACCACAATAGGTATCTCTTCACACCTGTCAAAATTGTCATCATCAAAAACTCTACAAACAATAAATGCTGGAGAGGGTGTGGAGAAAAGGGCATCCTCATGTACTGTTGGTGATAATGCAAACTGATACATCCACTATGGAAAACAGTATGGAGTTTCCTTAAAAAACTAAAAGATATAATTTCTATATGACCAGCAATCCCACTATGGGTCATATACCTTGAATAAACCATAATTCAAAAATACACATGCACCACAATGTTCATTGCAGTACTATTTATAATAGCCAGGACATGGAAACAACCTAAATGTCCATTGACAGATGAATGGATAAAAAAAATATGTTACATATATACAGTGGAATATTACTCAGCCATTAAAAGGAATGAAAGTAGGTCATTGGTAGAGATGTGGATGGACCTAGAGAGTGTCTTACAGAGTGAAGTAAGTCAGAAAGAGAAAAACAAATACCCTTTATTAATGCATATATGTGGAATCTGACAAAGTTGGTATAGATGTCTTATTTGCAAAGCAGAAATAGAGAAACAGGCATAGAGAACAAATGTATGGATACCAAGGGGGAAAGGGGGTCTGGGAGGAATTGGGACATTGGGATTGATACATATACACTATTTTTACTATATACAAAATAGACAACTAATTAGAACATACTGTATAGCACAGGGAACTCTACTTAAGGCACTGTAGTGACCTAAATGGGAAGGAAGTCCAAAATATAAGGTATATATAATATGTATAGCTGATTCATTTTGCTGGACAGTAGAAACTAATGCAACATTGTAAAGCAACTATACTCCAATAAAAAAAAATTATAAAGAGACACCTTAAGAATTAAAACAAAACTTGTCTTTATTGTTATTGTAAAGAATTTGTAAAGAATACTGTATATATGTGTGTGGAATGGGCCATGTGAGAATGTTAGAAGGTAGCTATCAGTGGCAGACAACTTTGCAGTTCAAAGATCTTTACTGTGTTGTTGAAGCATCAACTATTGGATAGCAGTATTATAGAAGAGCATTCTCTCTAGGAACACTGCAGATAAACCTTAAAAAGGTACAGAAAATACATAGCTGTGATCAATGATGCAAAAGCAGGGAAATGAAGCAGATAATTCAATAGAACTTTTCATCCCGTAATGCATTTATCTTTATCTCTGTATTTTTTTAATTTAAAGACATTATAGAGCCAGTTTATTTCTATTTAGTTATAAAAGGAAACATGGGAACAAGTATATAATGGGAAAAATAATAATTTGCACATTCCTGACTAGTGATAATATATACAAGGCCAATGACGGCCTCTACATGACATGGAAGCAAGTATTTCTTGGATGTCTTTATATAGAAAGAACTAGAATGGTTCTCTTATAGGGCACGTGTGAAATATTAATGACAGATAAGAGCAAAGATGACACATTAGACTTTAAATCTTTTTGTCAAATGAGCTCCGTGGCTTCCCCCACCTGCTAGTCTGCTTTTAGAGTAATTACAGTGATATCTATAGTCCTGAGCATGAAATCTATGTAAATTATACTCATTTTTAGAAATTTTTAATGACTTAAATTTCATCTACTCCCCCTTTATTTCTTATCTGTGGCACACTAGAATTCACTGAATTTAAACCTTTTAAAGAGTTCATAATATACAGGGAAAATTCTTTAAAATAAAACAGTATAACAAAATATGCTACTCTCTCCAAAGCTATTATAAAGACATTTTGAAATTGCCTATGATTCGTCTAAGCCCTAAGATCATATTTCATGCTTTTACTACTGGTGATTTTTACTGACAGAATTCAGAGAATATTCCTTTTTCCTTTTTTTTATGTGTCACTTATTAAATAATGGTGAGAATAAAAAAGATTTTGTGGTACATAGCCTCAGAGGTAAAATTAAAATGGATAAAGACCTTTGCAAATAAGTCTACATTCTGCAAGGTGTGCACAATATGCAATGATTTAATACTAAAGAAGTTGAAAAAAGTTTGGATTTCTTTTTATGCTTTGATAAAGGTATGAAAAAGATAAATATCTCTGGCATACATTCAAGCAAATCACGATCTATATGTCAAATGGTTTGCTTAATATGCAACTATATTTTAGATGGAAGAGCAACTGTTACAGCCTACAAATATTCATTTTGATATGTAAGAATGTAATAAGAAATTGTATATATTGTACTATTCACCCACATATTAACAGCTATATGATCTTTAGCAAAAGTGTGAAGCATTAGAAATTCTCTTGTTTGCATTCTTATTCTTTTTAGTAACTATGAGAATATATGTGCTAAAATCTTCACTTGGAACAAGAATATGCTTGAGACACAAAGCACTCAAAAAGAGGAAAGATATCTGATATAGAAATAAGGTAGAGAAAATGTTGGCTGTAGCTTTAAATAATATTTCTCTAAAGTTTTTTTTGTTTGTTACAAGAAAGTAACAAGAGCTTAAGCATCTCCTGCTGTCTTGTTGTTCAACATCCACTATAGCCCATCTGCCTATTGATTGGTAGGAAACTCCAAATGGGAATTTTATCTCATTAATCATGTCATATCACAGGGATTAGGACCAAAAAAAAAAAAAACAAAAAAAAACCTCTATGCCTCACAGCAGACATCAACTGCCCAGTAAGACAAGTGAACAAATATAATATGGATAGAATATCTTTACACTAATTAAAGGTCATCTGCTATAAAATTGTGGGCAAAAATTGCTTAAATTGTACTCTAACTAGTTTCCATTCTCTACATAATGAGTAATATAGCACTCTAGCCTTTCAAATTTATGTTATTTTGTCACAACCCACAAATGTGATTATTAAAAAATCCATGCAAAAATATAAGAAGTAACATATAAGTTTTAAATAGCACATCATCACATTAAATTGTACATACAGCATATACAATGAAATAAAATTATGAAATTACAACTCTCTCTTTTGGTCTTTAACTTTTCGTGTACATTCATAGAAGACACTTATTCATAAGCTCAAGATGGAAACCAATTCAAGTGTACCAAAAGTAAAGTTATGACAACATATTTATATATTGACAAGTGGCACTTAGCATCTTTTTCATATGAAGTTCAACAATCTATAGACTGCAGTTCAAATTCAAACCATAAGAACACTTGTCTACTAGTTGTGAATCACCTTGGCTGTTGGAGGCCACTAGGCATGAGAACAGGGATCCTGTGACTCTTCCTTCGGTTTGTCACAGACACTGCATCTATGAGATATACTTAGTGATTTTACAACTGTTTCACAGCTGCCTCACAGCTGTCTTCATTTCCTTTTATACCCTCAATGTCTTATTAAACCAGACTGTGGCCAGGATTAATTGAATGTTCTCCCCTTAATCAACTGTTAAGATTATCAACCAAGTCCAGATATGAGAAGGGTAACATAAAATCTTATTTACAAAATATTCTAAGTATCATTTAGGCCTTATTCATTAGCCACTTGATGGCCACTAGAGTAATACTAGGCATGATATAACAGTTTTTCTATGTGATACATTGACTTGTATATGTACTGACTCAAAATTACTATTCTCTGAGGAAAAATGACAAGTGGAATGAGAAATACATTGATCTTAATAATGCTCAAAATATCTGACAAAAACTGTAACACTTGAGAAAGTAATGTAAATACACCCTATAATTTGGCCATTTCCCAATCCCAAATGAGCATGCTTGTGTGTGCTTTCACACACACACACATGCACACACACACAGACACACACACACACAGTGATAGGCAGAATTTTAAGATGATCACCAAGATTCCTGCCCTCCTACTGTATGCAACCTGTGCAATCTCCTCTCTTTGATTGTAAGTGAGAACTGAATGTGATGGGTATTACTCCAATGATTGCATTACATTATATTGAGAAGAGATTTTGAGTACTTTAGTAATATTTCTAGTCAGTTGACTTTGATTTAATTAGAAGGGAAATAACCCTGGTGGGCTTGACCTAAAAAGATGAGCTCATAAAAGAGAGAAGAAGCAGCAGATGCTCTACACTTGGTCTTGAAGAAGAAGACTGCCAGTTTCTTGAGAGGGCCATCTGGCAGCAAGTAACTTGCAGCCCTCGGAGCTAAGGACTTCAGTCCTACAACCACAAAGAAGTAAATTCTTCTGAGAACAAGTGAACTTGCAAGATGAATCCAAGACTCAGATAAGATCACAGCCTCAGCCAACGTCTTGAATGCAGCCTAATGAGATCCTGACAGAGGGCCCAGCTAACCAATGTCCAGATACCTGACCCACAGAAGATAATAAATTTGTGCTGTATTAAGCTGCTGAGATTGTAGTTATTTACTATGTAGCAGTAGAAAACAGAAAACCAATACACACACATATGTACTTTTATGATGAGGCTTCCATGCTTAATACCTGACATACTACTTGTTATGTATGTTTTATAGGTGTTTTAATCTTTAAATAATCAAGTCTGATGGAAATTGGCACATTGTAAATGTTGCTTAAACTTATACGTCTCTAGAATGCTTCCTCTGACCAATACAATTTACTTTGAATCAAAGAAAGGTGGGATCAAATATGAAATCCAATAAGCTAACTTTTTTCTTTCTTTTTTTTTTGTTTTTGTGTGGGGTACCTCATTTATAGAAATCGCTAATATACGCTATTGCTCTCATTTTTTTTTCCAAAATACTATTTTGATTTTGACCTGGAATCCTCAAACTATCTTGTTGATCACAAATGTGAGAAACTGCAGAACTGCCCTTGAGACAACCCTTGATTTTATAGTAAAGTCTCATGGGATTCACCTACTAATACCTCTCAAAAGGGCTTTATTAAAATAGTGTCATCCTCTAAAATGACTTCATCAACTTTTCTTACTCAGGTAACACTGACAGAAATAACAAGCATGGGTTACTCTGTGCTGTTTGATTTTACGTTCATATTTTCCTCCCTCAAATACAAATCTCCTGAGGTACCTATTTTTAACTCTCTTCTGGGCATTTCCATGTGCATATAAACCTAGATACCACAAATCAACATATCCCAAGCAGAATTCAGTCAGCTTTTCTCCATATACCCAAATTATTCTGTCCAATTTTATTTTCTGTCTTGGTCAACATCATTATCATCCATGTAGCTACAGATGTTCAAAATATTATTGCCATAACTGTATAGTTTATCCAAAGTTTTATTCTTTTGAAAATTTTGAATAACTAGTAATTACACTTCATTCAAATAAAACATTTAAGATATACAGTGAAAAATATCCCTACCATCTCTGTTTCACATCTGCCTAGTTCCACCTTACCCCCAATCCTGCACAAACAACCATTTGTATTAATTTATTTTGTATCCTCCCAGAATTTCTTTGCACATACAAGCAAAGATGAAAAGACATTCTCATTTCCCTTACTCTTTACACAAAATGTAGTCTATCCAAACATTGATTTGTACCTTTTTTTTTTCTTCTCTTAATGCCATGCTTTTATTTTCTAGGCAGTGCATTGACAGCATCTTCATTCTTTTATTACAGCTGAATGATATTCCATTGCATGCATGTAATGTAATTTAAGAAGTCCTCCTTTGATGGAAATTTGGATTATTTCCAATATTTTGCTATTAGAAACAAGGCTTCAATGAAAAATTCTGTACAAAAGCTATTTTGCATATGTGCTAGAAAAATGTGCAATTAATTCTTTCAGGTATAAAAGCTCCATCAAATTAAAAGAATTTGTAACTTGAAAATTACTACTAAATTGTCTTTCATAGATTTTGTACTAATTTACATTCCTACTAGCAATTCATGAATGTCAGTTTACCCACAATCTAGACAATAGAGTGTGTTATCAAAACTTCAGAATTTTTTCTTTTCTAATAATGAATAAATGCTAGTTCAGTGTAGTCTTATTTGCTTTTGTTTAATATAAGTTTGATGGAACAACTATTATCTTTTAAAATATTTTTAACAGATGTATTGAGATATAATTCACATATCACACAATTTAAATTCACACATTTAAAGTGTACAATTTGATAGTTTCTGATATATTGTTATTGATTTTTTTAAATTGTAGTAAAATATATTTAACACAAAATTTGCCATTTTGAATACTGTGTACAATCCATGGCATTAATCACATTCACAATGCTGTACAACTATCACCAAGAATATTTTACTTATTCATTATTTTTAAACTACTTTATTGAGGTATGATTGAAATATAAAAACTGTATGTATTTAATGTGTACTCTCAGTATGTTTCAGGATAGGTATACACCTGTGAAACCATTTCCACCATGAAGGATATATACACATACTGTGCCTCCTAAAGTTTCCTCACACCTCATTTACCATTATCAATTTTAGTTTTGTTTTATTTCATTTTTGGTAAGAGTACTTAACATAAGATCTATCCTCTTAACACATTTTATGTATACAATATAGTACTGTTAGCTATAGGCACTATACTATATAGTAGATTTCCAGAACTTTTATCTTACATAACTGAAACTCTGTACCCTTTAACCATCACCTAACCATTTCCCTTTCCCCCAGAGCCTGGCAGCCACCATTGTGCTCTCTGCTTCTATGAGTCTGATTATTTTATATTCCACACATAAGTGGGATCATACTTATATTTGTCTTTCTATGTCTGGATTACTTCACTTAACATAATGTAGTCCAGAGTCATCCATTTTATTACAAATGACAGGGTTTCCTTTTTTAAAAAAGCTGAATAATATTGTGTTGTATGTATATACCATAATTGCTTTTTCCATTCATCTGTCAATTGATGTTAAAGTTGTTTTCATATTTTGGTTATTGTATACAATGTTGCAATGAACATGGGATTCAAGATGCTGATTTCATTTCCTTTGGATACGTACCCAAAAGAGAAATTGCTAGATCATATGGTAGTTCGTTTTTTAATTTTCAAAGAACCTCCATACAGTATTAGAAAATGGCTGTACCAATTTACACTCCCATTAACAGCACACAAGACTTCCCTTTTTCCACATCCTCACCAACACTTGTTGTCTTTTGTATTCTAACAGGTCTTTTGTATTCTAAATACCATTCTAACAGGTGTAAGACAATATCTCCTTCTTGTTTTGATTTGCTAATTAATGTCCTTTGTTTTAACTTGAAGAACTCAAGCATTTCTTGTAAAGAAGTCCCATGGTGAATTCCCTTAGATTTTGTTTTTCTGAAAAATTCTTTATCGCCCCTTGATTTCCAAAAGACATATTTGCCAAGTATAGCATTCTGGATTGTCAGTTTCTTCCTTACAGTACTTTAAATATCTCTTCCCATTCTTTTCTGGGCTACAAGGTTTCTGCTTCAATTAGAAGTCATATGGGTCTTCACTTGTTCATAAGTTACTTTTATCTTGCTACTTTCAAAATTCTCTATCTTTGACTTTTAACAATTTGTATATAATGTGTCTTGGTGAAGACCTCTTTTTGCTCATCATATTTGGAGATATTTGGGTTTCATGGATCTGGATGTCCATTTCCCTCTCCAGATTTGGTAAGTTTTCTCATTTCTTTAAATAAACTTTCTGCCCCTTTCTGTTTCTCTACTCCCTCTGGGGCTCCCAAAATATCCCATAGGCTTTCTTCACTCTTTACTTTTTTTTTTTCTTTTTATTCCTCTGACAGGATAATTTCAAATGACTTGTCTTTGAGTTCACTGATTCTTTCTTATGCTACTTCAAGTCTACTGTTGAAGCTCTCTATTGAATTTTTCAGTTCAGATATACTATTTTTCAGCTCCAGAATTTCTCTTTAGTTCTTGCTTATGGTTTTTAGTTTTTGATTTGAACTTCTCAATTTGTTCATGTATTATTTTTCTAAATTTGTTTATTTGCCTATCTTTGTTTGTTTGTGTCTTACTGAGCTTCTCTAAGACAATTATTTTGAATTGTTTTTCAAGGAATTTGTAAATCTCCATTTGTTCCTTTGATGGTATCTTTTTACTTTGATTTTTCATGTTTCTTGAAGCCTTGCATTGCTCTGTTCACATTTGGAAAAGTGCTTACCTCCTCCCATTTTTCCTCATTAGCTTTGGGAGAGAAAGATCTGCACCAGTGAACCCTACATTCTGGGGGTCTTTTAGACCTTTTCTGTGAATACATCTGCTCTACTTTTCCTGTTCCCTTGTGTTAAGATTTTGTGACTTCTCTCAATCCCAAAAAGCCAGGTGTGGTGCAGAGAGCCTCCAGTTTATTTTCCTTGGGGAAGTTCTCTGAAATGTTCAGTGTTGTGTGACTTCTCCCAAACCAGCAGAGTCAGTTGGCTGCTAAGATCCATTACTACTGTTGAGATCCATGTGCTGTCAGTGGGACCTCATGCAGGCCATGCACTGGGATGTGTGGAATATTATCTATGGGATGAGGGGAGCATGCAGAGTGCTGGAAGAATGCATGAGTTGGTTATGGAGGTCCTCAGGGAAGTCATCTTGGGGGAGGGCATTGGTGGACCTCTTGGTGGAGTGCATCAACCAGTCAGCAAGTTCTGCAACTGGCTGTTGAGAACCACACTCCAGTTTCTGTGAACTCTTGTCCCTTCTCTCTGCTTTTAGCTGCCACCAGATAATTCAACCATGATGATCCCCTCAGTGATCTGGGTGGGTTGAGACAGAAGTGGGGCCCCTGGGTAGCATCCCACAAGCCCAGGGAAACTGGATACTCATTACACTCTAACTTTCTCCCATGGGAGGAATCAGTGCCTTGGAGGATGGGTAATGCAGTTAAATTGAAATTACTCTTCTTATGCCCTTCAAGGCATCACTCTCAGATTTTGCTCTGCCATAATGTTAGAACCTCAACTAGACTTCAGTGCTCCTATGAATGTATTTTCTGTTCATGGATGGCTGCCTAAATCTGTATTTCTGTGCGGGGATAAGATCTGGCACCTCTTATTATGCTATCTTGTTAATGTCACTTGAGCAACTATTTTTAAGTTTTAGAATTATTTATGTTTCCTTTCTGGGAACTCTCTATTCATATTTTTTGCCTTTTTTCCTAGTAAGTTATTACTCTTTTCTAACTTTGATTTTTGGAGGTATTTATACATTAGAGAAATTAGCTTTTTAATCCTATGTGTTACAAATATATATATTTTTTCCAACTGGACACCTGTATTTGAATTTTGATATGGTGTTTTTAGCCATGATTACATTTTTGAAAATGTAATTTTATTATCAATCTTTTCTTTCATGGCATATTTTGAGGCATAATTTGAAAGACTTTCTCCATTCCAATATTTTAATTAATTTTTTCCTTTTTTTACTACTATTGCAGTATATATATGTATGCCATGTACATTTCCAGTTTTACATGCCCCAATTCCAACCTTGTTTATCGTTTCAGAAAACATATTTCTGCCATATTTATCATCTTGACATTTTCCAAAATGTTCTCTACTTTCCTGTTTCTGTGTCTTTTCATGAGAAAGTCTTTCTTTTCAGATATCCTATCTTTCTCCTGGATCCATAGCTATTTATGAGGACCTTAAGGTCCATCTAAACCTCTAAACCTTCCAAGCATTCTTTCTCTGATGGCCTAACCCCTCCTTTCTCCATCCTCATTTAATTATTGGCACCTCAATTATAAGAATTATCAAGTTTGTCTTTAAAACTATGTTGTGTTTTGGTCTTCCTCAATAGAATGAAAGCTCTTGTAAGGCAGGGACTGTGGCTTTTGTATCTTTTAATTATCCATACACCTAACAAGTGTTTTCCAAATAGTACATCCTCAAACATCAATTTTAGTTTCTTTACTTTCATCTTTTGTTCCTTTTCTCTTATTATTTTTCTGATTTTCACCACCTCAGTTTTTTTATTATTCTTTCTCTTTCTTTGTCTCAAAATATATATTTCAAAATCAATTTTTATAAAACCTTTTCTGCCAGCAAATATACACCCTGAAAACCCCCAACATAATAGTTTTTGGTAAATGACTCCTAATTTCCCTGACCTGCTCCCATAAATTATCCACTTTGAGTCATAATTATAAATAGAAATGTTTTGCCTATACCTAACTTATAAAATAATTCACCTATGTTTTCTTCCAGTACTATTTGATTTCATATTTTTACATTTGGATCTCTGATCCATTTAGAGATTACTTTTTCTTGTTTCTAGTATGAAAAATAAGTTTATATATCTTGGGCTTCCCTGCTGGTGCAGTGGTTAAGAATCTACCTGTCAATGAAGGGGACATAGCTTTGAGCCCTGGCCCAGGAAGACCCACAAGCCGTGGAGCAACTGAGCCCATGTGCCACAACTATTGTGCCTGCACTCTAGAGCCCATGAGCCACAACTACTGGAGCCCACGCACCTAGACACCATGCTCCACAACAAGAGAAACCACTGCAATGAGAAGCCTGTGCACCACAATGAAGAGTAACACCTGCTCGCTGCAACTAGAGAAAGCCCACACACAGCAAAAAATACCCAACACAGCCAAAAAAAAATATTATATATCTTAATAAATATTTCCCTTATTTGAGGAACACTTTTATTTAATTTCTGGAATATGAATCCACTCATTTATTATTTTATTTTCAATAAACACGGTTTCTCTTTCATCCTGAGTATTTCATATGATTCTTTGTCCTTCATATCTGCCTGTACTCTTAAAGTTAATGGGTTTACACAACCATTCTCACAAGGAAAGTTTTAAAAATATATTTATTTCCTTCATTTCATTTTGTTCATCTTGCCTAAAGGGATAGGTTTCATATGCCTCCTTTGTTTTTCTAAAGTTACCTTAATGATATGTCATTTTTACCTGTTTTTTTATGGATTGAAAGTTTTCAATTAAATTTCCCCTAGTTGGTAGTGGATAGCCAAAATGCACATAATAATGGGAAGTCATGACTGCCTTAAAGTTCTCTCTAGCCACTGTATCCCAAAGCTTGTTTGGGAAACACAAGTGTCCTTTGACACTTTAATAAGTGTATCAGTTAGAGTGCTTTGGGCTATAAGTATTAACTAGTACAAATAGCTATGACTTAAACAAAATAATTTATATTACCTGTGACAAGAAGTATTGAGGTAGGTAACTCCAAAATGGTTAATTAAGGAGTGCAAAGACGTGAAAGACCCAAGTCCCTTTCAACTCTATTTTGCCACCTTCCATACATCAATTATATTCCCCTTAATAATAATGAAATGACTGCAGAAAATCCAATGTCTCATGTAGAGATAAACATAACAGAAAAGAGACAGAAGACAGACAGAGAGAGAGAGAGAGAGATTTCCTATTAAGTGTCTGTACTTGCTAGAGTGGAAAAAAAAACAAAACAAAACAAAAAAAACTTTTCCCCAAATTAGAACATTTGCCTTGAAATTTCATTGGCCTGTTCCTTAGTTGGAAGAAAAGCTGGAAAAATGTAGTAATTGACATTTTCCATCTTGCTAATGGAAGGTTGCTTTTATTAGCATAGAGGAAAAGGGACAAGAGTATGATTGTTAGGTAGGCTTCCATCATTGTCAAACACAAAATAGTTTCTGTTAAAAAGTGTTATTTGGTCAAGAATTTGAGGAAGTGATGATTCAAGGATAAAAATGTTGCCTCACTGCAAGATTTCTAAAAGTTATTATGCTAATGTGTGTCATGACCCTCCAAGACAGAGATAACTTGTGTAGTATGTCAAACTTATTAACTATGGAGAATGTTTTCTCCTGGACCTATTATTAATATTTCATTAACAACAAAGAAACAAACAGTACAAAACGAAACAAAGTAGTAGTGTTCTGAGTAATACAGTTTTGTAAATGTTGCTTTAAGCATATATTGCACACATTTTATCTATTTTTGTATAAACATACTTCAACTTCCATAAATCTAACTTTCAAATATCCTTCATGTTCATGTGTAATAAATGATATCTTTAAGCTCCATGTATCAGACTCAGACTTTTATATATTAGCTGCCAGCCAAAGATTTAGTCAAGTTTGTGATGTCTTGTTGTCTTTGTAGAGGGTGCTTGGGGAGTTATTTAAAAATTTTATTATGATTTGCCCTTTTTAAAATAAAAGTGGATGAGACATGGGAAAATAAAAGTGTTCATACTAGTGAAAATATAAGTTCGTACTAGTGAACTTATATCTCACAAATTCCACAGAGTTGATCTAAGTATGGAAATGTTATATGGCAAAGGAAGTGAATATTTAGTTAATTAATTGAATAAAGGAAAAAAGTTAAATATTGTATATAATACTGCTATTAAGTCATTGAATATTGTGTCTAAAAACAAGTTATAAGTGGAAATTTTATCATAATTTGATTCTTGGGAAATGAGCTTCTTCATCCTGTGGTATTAAGTACTGTCTTCCCTCAGCCTGACATCACCCACTATACAATTGCAGCCTATTGCAGGTACTCTAATCCTCCTCTCTGAGTCAATAAACCCCATTCAGGCAGGCTATTCACTCTGCCATGACTAATCAGTGCATTTGGGGCATGATATTATCAGGAAATAGCTTTCTCTTTCTTCTCTGATCATGAAGAGGTAAACTTACCTTATTTACAATTTTAATGTTAGTTTTCTTTGATATTTGGGCTTTCTTTCTCCCCTCAGGTTCTCATGCCTGGGAAGAGTCTAACTATATACTGGATGCATGTTTCCTTCTTGACGTCTACCAATTCAATTTTTTGTCTGTTTCCTTTTCTCTTATCTCCTTAGCTTTGCATCAAACTACTACTGTTGGTTAACAGCCTAAACTGAACTTAAACTGCCTGTGACTAATCTTGAGTACTATTGCGAGCCATACTTTGAGAGCCATAGTCCCAAACCCATGCCCAAGTCTGCAGTTCTTTCTCACTTACTACTGACTCCTTCCTTCCTTGACCTGGGTATTAATTAAATCCTCATTTGATGTACTCTGATTTATTTTACGTCTTCAACTTAATGTAATGGAAATTTAAAATAATTTTGTTGCCTATGACTTGATTTTAATTTTACCTTTGTTAAAAGGGACAACTAGGCATAATGATGATTCTAAAATTGGTACACAGAGGTGGGATGTGGAAAACATATCAGAACAATTTGGAAAGAATAGTTTTTCCAACTAAATAATCCCTACTTCTCCAGATTCTGATGCACCCACAGAGGCCTTGTACCACCCTTCTGTCACCTCACTCTTCATTCTTCATGCATGCAAATTACTGTCTAGTGAGCAGCTGTTTTTGATGGAAGTACATTGTATACCTTGATTATATAGATTATATTATAGAAAATAAATTGAGAACCATTGGCCAATAACTTCTAAATATTTCAGGATGAATTCAGAGTTTACAGCATTATTAAAATTTATTTATTTAAATCACAAATACTACTGTGGACAAGGTACAGAGGGTTATGCAAATCAATAGAGTCCATGGATCCTTTATTTAAAATTCATGTTCTATTTGAAAAGATGAGGTAAATAGTAGCAACTTCAAATATTATTTTCTTAAAAGAATGTAGAGTTATGCTTTTTGTCCTTAGATTTTTCTTTTATTCTTGATCAGTAACACTGGATATAAAGTTCTCATTTTATCTAAAGCAGTTTAGTGCTGATGAGCAAAAAGAAGCAATTAGACATGTTGTGCTACAATTCAGCAGGTGAGATGAGATTTTCTCACACTGAGGACACCGTGGCAGACAAGAGGGACACACATATCCTTAGAAGAAAGCCACCTTATTTATGGGATGTGACCATGCAAAACTTGTTGAAATCCCACTAGGACATCAAATGTCACATTATAATATCTTTATGGAAACCTCCATCATCCCATTTCTAAACAATGATTTCTTTCTTTCTTTCCTTCCTTCTTTAATTTCTTTCTTCATCTTTCTTTCCTTATTCTTTCTTCTTTTCTAAATTATGCATTTTCATTTATAACAAAATACAATAGAAGGGATATATTTTGGGGTCACACTTTTTATTAATGATAACTATTTTGGTTAAACAGTGCATTACCAAAGGAAATATTCATGTAGATGTATCAGCATTGTTTTCCAAATACTAATTGATTAAAATATTTTGTTTTATCATTAAAATGTTAGAGATTAATACTCAGAAATATATCTTTGTAGAACCCTGTTAAAAGTTTGAAGATTCTTTTTTCTAGAGAAGGGAGATCCAGCTGGCAGAGTAGCAGGATACTGAGCACAACTCCCCCTATTAACACATCAAAAATATATGTATATGGGGAGCAACTCACACTGAAAACAACCTGGAGACTGGCAGAAATGCTCCTCTGCAACCAAGTTTGTGAAGAAAGATCCACAGGGAATCAGGTAGGAAGGGAGGAGAAGTTATCAGTTTGCACCCCTAGCAGGGGACACATAAGAGGAGGGATATGTCACAGGCCCAGGATTCAATTCTGCAGAGTGAGGAGTTTGAACCACATATTAGGCACACCAGCCCTGGGGTCCAACACAAGGACTATGAGTCCATTTACATAGTTTGAAGACCAGTGAGACTTACTAGAGTGCAATAAGAAAACAAGACTCTGCACATGAAGAGCATGCATGCACACTTGCTTACTCCTGAGAATAGTGCAGAAGAAGAAGATTTTTCCTGTGGCCACCACAGCCTGAAACCCAGCCGGCAGGGGACACCTGCTGCAGCCTTTCTTTCTCTGGCACAGCTCTCCACTAAGGCAAAGTTTCCATTGCCAAAGAGAGTGTGTATACTGAAAGGGAACAGAGCCAGGTTGGACCTGACCCTGCCTCTGAACAGGAAAATGGCAGCTATTAACAGCACACATGCAAAGGCAGGAGACAAACTGTCTGGGACTCTGACCAGCTTGCCAGCACCATCCCAATGTGCACCCTAGCCTGAACCATGCACCTGGTCCAGCACTCCTTTCCAGTCAAGTAGAGGTTGTTGTTGCCAAACAGAGTGTACACTCTTAGAGAGAATAGAACTAGCACAGACTCAACCTAAGAGCTTCTGATCAAGAACCTTGGGCCACAAATTTGCCCTCAATAGAGTGGTGACTCCTACTAATCACAGGAAAAGCCATGGCTCACACATAGCTCTGGCTTTAGCTCCCCCCACCAACTCCAGCTCAACCTCACACCAAGATGGAAGCTGCCAGTGCATCTCAGAGGAAGAAATGACCCATGCTCATTTCAGATGCAGCTCTCCCACCAAAGCCAGTGGACACATGCAGACTGCATAGGAATACTCTCACACAATGAAACCAAGTCAAGACTGGGATAGGTAACTGTTTTACCTAATTTCTTAGAGACAAAGAGAGTTAAAAAAAATGAGAAGACAGAGGAATATGTTTCAAATGAGAGAACAAGTAAAAACTGAAAAGAAAAACACCTAATGAAACAGAAAATTTTACCAGATAAAGAGTTCAAAACAATAGTAATAAATACAAGAATGTTAACTAAACTTTAGAAAGAAATATATAAACTCAGTGAGAATTTTACCAAGGAACTAGAAAATATAAAAAAAGACCCAATCAGAAAAGAACTATTCAATAGTTGAAATAAAAAACACACTAGAAGTAATTAACAGGAGACTAGGTGATAGAGAAGAAATGTGTAAGTAATCTGGAAGATATAATAATGTCAATCAACCACTCAGAGTAGCAAAAAGAGAAACCAATTTAAAATAAATGAAAACAATCTAAGAGAAAACTGAGATAACATTAAGCATATCAACATTTGCAAAATAGGGGTCCCAGAAGGAGAGAGACAGGAGGAGATCAAAAATGTATTTGAAGTAATTATGGCTGAAAACTTCCCAAACCTGAGGAAGGAAACAACTATCCAGGTATAGGAAGTACAGAGGGCCCCAAACAAGATAAGCCCAAACAGACCCATATCAAGACATAGCATAATTAAAATGGCAGTAGTCAAAGATAAATAAGGTATATTCTAAAGGCAACAAGAGGAAAACAAAGAGTCATATAAAAGAGAATTCCCATAAAGCTATAAGCTGCTTTTTCTGCAGAAACTTTGCAAGCCAGAAGGAAGTGGCATAATTTATTCAAAGTGCTGAAACGGAAAAACCTGCAACCTAGGATATTCTATCCAACAAGATTATCATTTAGAATAGAAGAAGAGATTAAAAAAACTTCTCAGAAAAGAAAAACTAAAAGAATGTATTAATACTAAACTTAACCTAAAAGAAATGTTAAAGGTTCATCTTTAAGTGGAAAAGAACTAAGAAATTATAAGAAAGAAAAATTCCCATAAAGAAAGGCAAATCTGTGTTAAGGACTGAAGATTAACTGCTTATATAAGCCAGCACAAAGATTAAAAGACAAAAATTGTATATACAACTATAACTATGATAAACAATTAAGGGCTGGATATGAAGATGTAAAATATGAAATCAAAAATACAAAGCTGAGTAAAACTGGAGTAAAAAATGTAGATCTTTTAAAAATCTGTTCAAACTTAAATGACTATCAGCTTAAAACAAGTAGATATAACTCTAGACCAACATATAAGAACCTCATGGTAACAACAAATTAAAAACTTACAATAGACACACAAAATCTTAAAAAAGTAACACAAACATAGTAGTAAAAAATCAACAAACCACAAAGGAAGAAACAAAGAGAAGAAGAAATGAACAAAAGTGAACTACAAAAACAACCAGAAAACAAGTAATAAAAAGACAATAAGTGCATACCTATCAATAATTACTTTAATGTCTGTAGGCTAAATGCTTCAATCAAAAGATATAGCATGGTTGATTGGATAAAAAACAAGACCTTTTATATGCTTCCTACAAGAGACTCACTTCACAGCTAAATACTCACAGATGGAAACTTAATGGATGCAAAAAGATATTCCATGCAAATGAAAATGAAAGGAAAAGAAAGCTGGGATAGTGATCCTCATATCAGACTAGTAGACTTTAATCAAAATTATATAATAAACACCAAAGAAGGAAATTATGGGGACAACCAAGAAGAGGATATAACATTTGTAAACATATATGCACATAATATGGGAGCACCTAAATATACAGAGCAAATATTAAAAGACATAAAAGGAGAAATTGCTATTAATACAATAATTATAGCTGGCTTTAATACCTCAATTACATCAATGGACAGATCATCCATACAGAAAATCAATAAGGAAACAGCGACCTTAAAAGACACATTAGACCAGTTGGCCTAATGGATATCTATAGGACATTCCACTCAAAACAAGTAGAGTACACATTCTTTTTAATTGGCCATAGAACATTCTTCAGGATAGAACACATGCTAGGCCACAAAACAAGTCTGAACAAATTTAAGAGGAGAGAAATTATATTATGCATATTTTCTGTGACAATGGTATGAAAGTAGAAATCTATTACAGGAAGAAAAATGGGGAAAACACAAACATGTGGAGACTAAACAACATGCTAGTAAAAAAACAATGGGTCAATGAAGAAATTAAAGAGGAAATCAGAAAATGAAAATGAATATACAAAATCTATAGGATGCAGCAAAAGCAGTTCTAAGAGGGAAGTTTGTAGCAATAAAGGCCTGCCTCAAGAACCAAGAAAAATCTCAAATAAACAACCTACCCTACTATATAAAGGAATTAGTAAAAGAACTAACAAAACCCAAAGTCAGCAGAAGGAAGGAAATAATAGAGATGAGAGTGGAAATAAATAAAATGAGACCCCTGAAAAAAGGAAAATATCCATGAAACTAAAAAACTGTGTTTTTTTTTAATAAACAAAATTAATAAGCATTTAGCCAGGCCATTGAGGAAAAGAAGAGAAAGGACCCAAATAAACAAAGTAAGAAATGAAAGAGGAAAAATTGCATATGCTATCACAGAGATACAAAAACTCATAAAACAATACTATAAACAGTTATATGCCAACAAATTGGAAAACTTAGGAAAAAAAAATTTCTAGAAATAATCTCTGAAAACTGAACCGGGAAGAAATAAATAATCTAAGAAGACTGATCACTAGTAGTGTGATTGAATCAGTAATCAAAAAACTCCCAGCAAACAGAAGTCCAGGACTGCACAGCTTCACAGGGGAATTTCACCAAACATAGAAAGAAGAGCTAATATTTATCCTTCTCAAATTATTCTAAAAAATTGAAGAGGGTGGAAAGCTTCCAAATTCATTTTATGAGGCCACAATTACCTGGACACAAAATCAGACAAAGACACTACAACAAAAAAAATTACAGGCCAATATCTTAAATGAAGACAGATGCAAAAATTCTCAACAAAATATTAGCAAACTGAACCCAACAATATATAAAACAGATCATAAACCATGATCAAATGGTATTTATTACAGGGAGGCAAGGATGGTTCAGTATTCAAAAATACAATGTGATAAGCCACATTAACAAAATGAAGGATTAAAATCACATCATTATCTCAATAGATGCAGAAAAGTCATTTGACAAAATTCAATGTGCATTCATAATAAAATCTCTCATCAAAATTCATATAGAGGGAAAATATCTCAAAATAGTAGTCAACTTATGACAAACCCTCAGCTAAATATCATACTCAATGGTGAAAAGCTGAAAGATTTTCCTCTTAAATCAGGATCAAGACAAGGATGCCCACTCTTACAGCTTCTATTTAACATAGTATTAGAAGTCCTAGACACAGCAATTAGACAAGAAAAATAAATAAATTGAAAGGGAAAATGTCAAACTATCACTGTTTGCTGGTGACTTGATACTTTATATAGAAAACCCTAAAGTCTCAACCAAAAAACTGTAAGAACTACTAAGTGAATTCAGCAAAGTTGCAGATACGAGATTAATATACATAAATCTGTTGCTTCTCTGTACACTAACAATGAACTATCAAAAGGAGAAAGTAAGAAAACGAACTCATTTAAAAGCATATCAAAATAATAAAATAAGTAGGAATAAACTTAACCAAACAAGAAAAAGTCCTATACTCTGAAAACAATAAAATACTAATGATAAAAGTTAAAGATGATATTAAAAGTGGAAAGGTATCCTTTGTTCATAGATTGGAAGAGTTAATATTTTTTAAATGTCCATACTACACAAAGAAATCTACAGATTTAATGCAATCCCTATCAAAATACCCATGACATTTTTTTTAGAGAACTAGGACAAATAATTCTAAAATTTATATGAAAACAAAAAGACCCTGAATTGCCAAAGCTCTCTTGAGAAAAAAAGAACAAAGCTGGAAGCCTTGTGCTCCCTGAATTCATACTATACTACAAAGATACAGTAATCAAAATAGTGTGGTAGTGGAACAAAAACAGACACAGAGATAAATGGAACAGATTAGAGAGTCCAGAAATAAATCTTCATACTTATAGTCAATTAACCAATGATAAAGAAGGCAAAAAAAATAAAAAGGGAAGAGCCTGTCTCTACAAATAAGTGGTGTTGGGAAAACACAGCTAAAAGTAAAAGAAACAAATAGAATATTTTTCTCACAAAAGGGATTCAAGACTTCAATGTAAGCCTAGGAACCATAAAACTCCTAGAAGAAAACATAGGCAGAACACTCTTTGACATAAGTCATAACAATATTTTTTTTTGCATTTGTGACCTCAGGCAAAGGAAGCAAAAGCAAAACAAACAAATGGGACCTAATTAAACTTGAAAACTATTGCACAGCAAAGGAAACCACTGATCAAACAAAAAGACAACTTAATGAATGGGAGAAAATATTTGCAAATGATATGACCAATAAGGGATTGATACCCAAAATATTTAAATTCCTCATACAGCTCAATATCAAAAATAAACAAACAACTCAAGTCATAAATTGGCAGTTGATTTGAATATACATTTTTCCAAAGAAGACATGAAGATTGCCAGCAGACACAGGAAAGGATGCTCAAAATTGCTAATCATCAGAGAAATGCAAATAAAAACTGCAGTGAGATATTACCTCATATCTTTCAAAATGGCTATCACCAAAAAGACCGTATGTAACAAATGTTGGCAGGATGTGGAGAAAAGGGAACCCTAGTACACTGTTGGGAACACTTGTACACTGTTGGGAAAACTTCCCACAATAACTAAGTGCAGCCACTATGGAAATTCCTCAAAAAAATTAAAAATATATCTACCATATAATCCAGCAATTCAATATTTCAGTATATATCCGAGGAAAACAAAAACACTAGTTTGAAAACATATATGCACCCTTAGGTTCATAGCAGCATCAATAGCCAAGATATTGAAGAAACCTAAGTGCCCATCAGCAGAGGAAGAATAAAGAATATGTGGTTTTGAGGAGACCTTCACCATGGCAGAGGAATAAGACGTGGAGATCACCTTCCTCCCCACAAATACATCATAATACACCTACATGTGGAACAACTCCTACAAAACACCTACTGAACACTAACAGAAGACCTCAGACCTCCCAAAAGGCAAGAAACTCCCCACGTACCTGGGTAGAGCAAAAGGAAAAAGAAAAACGGAGACAAAAGAATAGGGAAGGGATCTGTGCCTCTGGGAGGAATCTGTGAAGGAGGAAAAGTTTCCACACACTAGAAAGCCCCTTCACTCGTGGGGATGGAGGGGGGAGGCTTCATAGCCACAGAGGAGAGTACAGAAACAGGGGTATAGAGGGCAAAGTGGAGAGATTCCTGCACAAGAATCGGTGCTGACCAGCACTCACCAGCCTGAGAAGCTTGTGTGCTCACCCATGGAGCAGGTGGGGGATGGAGCTGAGGCTCAGGTTTTAGAAGTCAGACCCCAGGGAGAGGACTGGGGTTGGCTGTGTGAAGACAGCCTGAAGGGGGCTAGTGCACCACAGCTAGCTGGGAGGGAGTCTGGGGAAAAGGCTGGACCTGCCAGAGAGGCAAGAGACCTTTGTTTTGGGGTGAACAAGGAGAGGGACTTCCTGCTCCATATGCCCACAGATTGCAGAGCACCACCTAAGCAAGCTCCAGAGACAGGCATAAGCCATGGCTATCATCTCAGACCCCAGAGGTGGGTATGGACATCTACCAATGCTGCTGCTGCCATCAAGAATCCTGAAAGCACAGGTCAATAACCACAGCACCCCAGGAGTCTGTGCAGCACACCACTACCAGGGTCCCATGATCCAGGGCCAACTTCCCTGTTAGAACACACAGCACACCTCAGGCTGTTACAACATCATGCTTGCCTCTGCCACCACAGGCATACCCTGCATTCCAATTATGACTACTCTACCCCTCCCTCTCCCCAGCCTCAGTGAACAACAGAGCCCTAATCAGCCACTGCCTTAACCTCCTCTCTGGGCAGAGAACAGATGCCTGAGGGTGGCCTTCATGCAGAGGTAGGGCCAAAACCAAAGCTGAAAGCCATAAACAGGGAAAACAAGGAAGAGAAAGGGAAATTTCTTTGTGCAGCCACAGGAGCAGTGGATTAAATCTCTGCAATCAACTTGATAAACCCTGCATCTGTGGAATACCTGAATAGACAACAAATGTTCCCAAAACTGAGGTGATGGAAGTTGGGAGCAACTGTAGACTTGGGATTTGCTTTCTGTGTTTGGTTTGTTTTTGGTTTTATGTTCATCTTAGTTTACTTTTTAGTGCTTATTTTCACTGGTAGGTTTGTACATTGGTTTGTTGCTCTCATTCTTTTTTCCCTCTTCTTTCTGTGATTATGTGTGTATATGTTTCTTTCTGTGATTTTGTCTCTTTAGTTTTGCTTTCACCTTTTGTCTTGGGATTCTGTATGTTCATTTTTTCATTGTTTGTTTGTTTTCTTTTTCTGAGTGTATGGGTATGTTTCTTTGTGTGATTTTGTCTGTTTAGTTTTGCTTTTATCATTTGTTTGGTGTTCTGTCTGTTCAGTTTTTTTTCATCCTTTTCTTCTGTGCAGTGCAGCTGGCAGAGACTTGGTTTTCCAGCTGGGTGTTGGGCCTAAGCCTCCGAGGTTGAGAGCCAAGTCAGGACGTTGGACCACCAATGACCTCCTGGACCCATGTAATATTAATTGGTGAGAGTTCCCCCAGAGACCTCTGTCTCAACACAAAAACCCAGATACACCCAACAGCCAGCAAGCTCCAGTTCTGCATTCCCCATGCCAAACAACCAGCAAGACAGGAACAAAACCCCACCAATTAGCAGAGAGGCAGCCTAAAATCATACTAGGTTCACAGACATCCCAAAACATGACAACAGATGTGGCCCTGCCCATTAGAGGGCCAAGATCCAGCCCCTACCACCAGAACACAGGCACCAGACAACTCACCAAGAAGTCAACACAAGGCACTGATCCAACGTAACCCACTGGGGACAGACACCAAAGGTTAGAGGAATTATGAACCAGCACCCTACAAAAAGGAGACGCAAAACACAGTAAGTTAAAAATAAAAATGGGAAGACAGAGGAATATGAAGTAGAAGAAGGAGCAAAGTAAAAACCCACCAGACCAAACAAATGAAGAGAAAATAGGCAGTCTACCTGAAAAAGAATTCACAGTAATGATAGAAAGGGTGATCCAAAACCTCAGAAATAGAATGGAGAAAATACAAGAAATGTTTAACAAGGACTTAGAACTAAAGAGCAAACAAACAATGATGAACAACACAATAAATGAAATTAAATATACTCAATGCCAGAATAACTGATGTAGAAGAAGAGATAAGTGACATGGAAGATAAAATAGTGGAAATAACTGCCACAGAGCAGAATAAGAAAAAAAAATAAAAGAATTGAGGACAGTCTCAGAGACATCTGGGACAATGTTAAATGCACCAACATTCGAATTATAGGGGTCCCAGAAAAAGAGAATGAGAAGGGACTGAGAAAATATTTGAAGGGATTATAGTTGAAAACTTCCCTAATATGGGAAAGGAAAGAATCAATCAAGTCAAGGAAGCACAGTGAGTCCCATACAGGATAAATCCAAGGAGAAACATGCCAAGACACATATTAATCAAACTATTATAAATTAAATACAAAGAAAACATATTAAAAACAGCAAGGGAAAAGCAACAAATAACATACAAGGGAAACCCCAAGAGGTTAACAGCTGACCTTTCAGCAGAAACTCTGCAAGCCATAAGGGAGAGGCACGACATATTTAAAGTGATGAAAGGGAAAAACCTACAACCAAGATTACCCTACCCAGCAAGGGTCTCATTCAGACTTGATGGAGAAATCAAAACCTTTACAGACAAGCAAAAGTTAAGAGAATTAAGCACAATCAAACCAGCTTTACAACAAATGCTAAAGGAACTTCTCTAGGCGGGAAACAAGAGAAGGAAAAGATCTACAAAAGTGAACAGAAAACAATTAAGAAAATAGTAATCGGGGCT
Organism: Tursiops truncatus; assembly: GCF_011762595.2. NCBI lineage: Eukaryota > Metazoa > Chordata > Mammalia > Artiodactyla > Delphinidae > Tursiops > Tursiops truncatus. The sequence goes on from NC_047055.1 coordinate 56,185,637, forward strand.
TACATATCGATAATTACCTTAAATGTAAATGGATGAAATGTTCCAACCAAAAAACAAAGACTGGCTGAATGGATACAAAAACAAGACTTGTATATATGTTGCCTACAGGAGGCCCACTTCAGACCTAGGGACACATACAGACTGAAAATGTGGGGATGAAAAAAAGATATTCCATGCAAATGGAAATCAAGAGACCTGGAGTAGCAATTCTCATAACAGACAAAATAGACTAAAATAAAGACTATTACAAGAGACAAAGAAGGAAACTACATAATGATAAAGGGATAAATCCAAGAAGATGATATCACACTTATAAATATGTACATACACAACATAGGAGCACCTCAATATACAAGGCACATGCTAACAGCCATAAAATGGGAAATTGACAGTGACACAATAAAATTAGGATACTTTAACACCTCACTTTCAAAAATGGACAGATCATCTAAAAGGAAAATAAATAAGGAAACACAAGCTTTAAATGACACATTAGACCAGATGGACTTAGTTGATATATATAGGACATTCCATCCCAAAACAACAGAATACACTTTCTTCTCAAGTGCACATGGAACATTCTCCAGGATAAATCATATCTTGGGTAACAAATCAAGACTCAGTAAATTTAAGAAAATTGAAATTGTATCAAATATATTTCCAGGCCACAGTGCTATGGGACTAGATGTCAACTACATGAAAAAGCTGGAGAAAATACAAACACATGGAGGCTAAACATTATGCTATGCAATAACCAAGAGGTCACTGAAGAAATGAAAGAGGAAATCAAAAAATGCCTAGAAACAAATGACAATGCAAACAGAACCACCCAAAACCTGTGTGATACAGCTAAAACATTTCTAAGAGGGAAATATATAGCAGTACAAACCTACCTCAAGAAACAGGAAAAATCTCAAATCTCAAATCCACAAGCAAACCTTACACCTAAAGCAATTAGAGAACGATGAAGAAAAAATATAAAAGCCCAAAGTTAGCAGAAGGAAAGAAATCATAAAGATCTGATCAGAAATAAATGAAAAAAAAATTGAAGAGTACGATAGCAACGATTAATAAAACTAAAAGCTAGTTCTTTGAGAAGATAAACAAAATTAATAACCTTTAGCCAGAATCATCAAGAAAAAAATGGAGAAGACTCAAATCAACAGAATTAGAAATGAAAAAGAAGAAACAGCTGACATTGCAGAAATACAAAGGAACATGAGAGATTACTGCAAGAAAATATAGGCCAATAAAATGGACAACATGTAGGAAATGGAAACTTCTTAGAAAAGCACAACCTTCCAAGACTGAACCAGGAAGAAATAGAAAATATGAACAGACCAATCATAAGCACTGATTGAGACTGTGATTAAAACTTTTCCAACAAACAAGAGACCATGACCACATGGCTTCACATGTGAATTCTATCAAATATTTAGAGAAGAGTTAACACCAATCCTTATCAAACTCTTCCAAAATATAGCAGAAGGAGGAACACACCCAAGCTCATTCTAGGAGGCCACCATCACCCTGATACCAAAATCAGACAAAGATGTCATAAAAAAAGAAAACTACAGGCCAATATCTCTGATGAACCTAAATGCAAAAATCCGCAACAAAATATTAACAAACAGAATCCAACAGCACATGAAAAGGACCACACACCATGATCAAATGTGGTGTATCCCAGTATCGCAAGGATTCTTCAATATAAGCAAATCAATCAATGTGATACACCATATTAAAAACTGAAGGATAAAAGCCATATGATAATCTCAATAGATGCAGAAAAAGCTTTCAACAAAATTCAACACACATTTATGATAAAAACTCTCCAGAAAGTGGGCATAGAGGGAACCTACCTCAACATAATAAAGGCCATATATGACAAACCCACAGCCAACATAGTCCTCAATGGTGAAAAACTGAAACCATTTCCTCTAAGATCAGGAACATGACAAGGGTGCCCACTATCACCACTATTATTCAACATATTTTTTGAAGTTTTAGCCAGGGTAATCAGAGAAGAAAACGAAATAAAAGGAATACAAATTGGAAAGGAAGAAATAAACTGTCACTGTTTGCCAATGACATGAAACTATACATAGAGAATCCTAAAGATGCTACCAGCAAACTACTAGAGCTAATCAATGAGTTTGGTAAAGTTGCAAGATTCAAAATTAATGCACAGAACTCTCTTGCATTCCTATGCACTAACAACAAAAGATCAGAAAGAGAAATTAATGAAATACATTCACCACCACAACAAAAATTAAATAAAATACAAAGGAATAAACCTACCTAAGGAAATAAAAGGCCTGTATGCAGAAACTATAAGACACTGATGAAAGAAATCAAAGAGGATATAAGCAGATGGAGAGATATACCATGTTCTTGGATTGGAAGAATCAACACGTGAAAATGACTATACTACAGATTCAGTGCAATCCCTATCAAACTACCAATGGCATTTTTCACAGAACTAAAGCAAAAAATTTTACAATTTGTATGGAAACACAAAGACCCCAAATAGCCAAAGCAGTCTTGAGAAAGAAAAACAGAGCTCGAGGACTCAGGCTCCCTGACTTCAGACTACACTACAAATGCACAGTAATCAGACAGTATGTCCTGGCACAAAAACAGAAATATAGATCAATGGAATGGATAGAAAGCCCAGAGATAAACCCATGAACATATGGTCTCATTATCTTTGATGAAGAGTCAAGAATATACAATGGAGAAAAGACAGCCTCTACAATAAGTGATGTTGGGGAAAACTAGACTGCTATGTGTAAAACAATGAAATTAGAACACTCCCTAACACCATACACAAAAATAAACTCAAAATGGATATTAAAGACCTAGGTGTAAGGCCAGGCAGTATAAAACTCTTAGAGGAAAACATAGGCAGACCATTCTATGACATAAATCACAGCAAGATCATTTTTGACCCACCTCTTAGAGAAATGGAAAAAAAAACCCAAAAATAAACAAATGGGACCTAATGAACCTTAAAGAAAACAACAAAAGAAACCATAAAAAAAGATGAAAAGACGTCACATAGAATAGTACAAAATATTTGCAAACGAAGCAACTGACAAAGGATTATCTCCAAAATATACAAGCATCTCATTCAGCTCAGTATCAAAAAAGCAAACAACCCAATATAAAAGTGGGTTGAAGACCTAAATAGCCATTTCTCTAAAGAAGATATAAAGACTGCCAACAAACACATAAATGGTTGCTCAATGTTACTAATTATTAGAGAAATGCAAACCAAAACCACAGTGATGTATCACCTCATGCAGGTCAGAATGGCTGTTATTAAAAAATCTAGAAAGAGTACATGCTGGAGAGGGTGTAGAGGAAACGGGAACCCTCTTGCACTGTTGGTGGGAATGTAAATTGATACAGCCACTATGGAGAACAGTATGGTGGTTCCTTAAAAAACTAAAAATAAATCTATTATATGCCCTAGCAGTCCCACTTCTAGGCATATACCCTGAGAAAAACAAAATTCAAAAAAATACATGTACCACAATGTTCATTGCAGCACTATTTACAACAGCCAGGACATGGAAGAAACCTAAATATTGATTGACAGCTGAATGGATGAAGAAGATATGGCACATATTTACAATGGAATATTACTCAGACATAAAAAGGAATGAAATTGAGTTATTTGCAGTGAGGTGGATATTCCTAGAGTCTGTCATACAGAGTGAAGTAAATCAGAAAGAGAAAAACAAATACCGTCTGCTAAGAAATATATACAGAATCTAAAATATGGTTCTGATGAACCTAGTGGCAGGGCAGGAATAAAGATGCAGACGTAGTGAATGGACTTGGGGACATGGTGGGGCAAAAGGTAAGCTGGGACCATGTGAGAGAGTAGCATTGACATATATACACTACCAAGTGTAAAATAGATAGTTAGTGAGAAGCAGCTGCATAGCACAGGGAGATCAGATTGGTGTTCTGTGACCACCTAGAGGGGTCGGATAGGGAGGGTGTGAGGGAGGCAAAGAGGGAGGGGATGTGTGGATATATGTATACATATAGCTGGTTCACTTTGTTATACAGCAGAAACAAATACAACATTGTAAAGTAACTATACTCCAATAAAGATTAAAAAAAAAACACCTGTGGTGTCTATGTATATCCACAACAATGCACACACACACACACACACACACACACACACACACACACACACACACACGAATATTACTCAGCTATAAAAAAGAATAAAATTTTGCCATATGCAACAGCATGAATGGATCTGGAGCATGTTATGTTTATTGAAATAAATCAGATATAAAAGGACAAAACCTGTATACTATAAACTGTATGTCAAATCTAATCTAATCTATCTCACAGATACAGAGAACAAACTAGTGGCTACTAGTTGGGAAAGTGTTGGGTGGAGACACAAGATAGGAGTTAGGGAATTAGGAGGTACATACTACTATATAAAAACAGAAATAAGATACTGGGATATATTGTACAGCACAGGGAATGTAACCAATATTTTATAATAACTTTAAATGGATAATAATAATAATGATAATAATCATAATGAGGAGGAGGAGGAGGCAAAAGTCTCTTCTCTGAAAACTATAAGACACAGGCAAAAATAATTGAAGATGACACAGAAGATGTTAAGATACACTGTGTTCTTAGATTGCAGGAATTAATATTGTTAAAATGACCATATCAACCAAGGCAATCTACAGAATCAATGTAATCCCTTTCAAAACACTAATGGCATTTTCCACAGAAATAGAACAAATAATTTTAAAATTTTATGGAAACTCAAAAGACCCTGAATAGCCAAAATAGTCTTGAGAAAGAAGAATGGAGCTGGAGGAATCATGCACTCTGGTTTCAGATTATATTACAAAGCTACAGTAGTCAAAACAGTATGGTACTGGCACAATAACAGACACATAGATCTGTGGAACAGGATAGAGAGATCAGAAATAAACCCATGTGCTTATAGTCAATTAATCTATGACAAAGGAGGCAAGACTAAACAATGGAGAAATTGTGCTTATAGTCAATTAATCTATGACAAAGGAGGCAAGACTAAACAATGGAGAAAAACTGTCCCTTCAAAAGTGGTGCTGGGAAAACTGGACAGTTACATGTAAAAGAATGAAATTAGAACATTATCTAACACCACATACAAAAATAAGCTCAAAATGGATTAGAGAACTGAAAGTAAGACCAGATACTATAAAACTTTTAGGGGAAAACATAGGCAAAACACTCTTTGACATAAGTCATAGCAATAATTTTTAGATCCATCTCCTAAAGTAAAAGAAATAAAAGCAAAAGTAAACAAAATGGATCTAATTAAAGTTGAAAGATTTTGCACAGCAAAGGAAACCATTCACAAAATGAAAAGATAACCTACTGAACAGGAGAAAACATTTGCAAATGATATGAGTTATAAGAGGTTAATATCCAACATTTATAAATAGCTCATACAACTCAACATAAAAAAAAACTATCTGATTAAAAAATAGGCAGAAGAACTGAATAGACATTTCTCCAGAGCAGAAATGCCAATGGTCAGCAGGCTCATAAAAAGATGCTCAACATTGCTAATCATCAAATCAAAATCACAATGAGAAATCACCTCACACCTGTCAGAATGGCTATCATCAAAAAGAACACAGATAACAAATGTTGGTGAGGATGTAGAGAAAAGGGAACCTGAGTACACTGTTGGTGGGAATGTAAATTTGTGCAGCCACTGTGGGTAACATCAAGATTTCTCAAAAAACTAAAAATAGAACTACCATATAACCCAGAAATTCCACTCCTGGGAATATATCCGAAAAAACAAAACCACAAATTTGAAAAGATGCATACATCCCAATGTTCATAGCAGCATTATTACAGTTACAAAGATAAACAAGCTACCTCTGTCCATCAACATATGAATGGATAAAGAAGATGTTGCATATATATACAATGGAATACTCCTCAGCCATAAAAAAATGAAATTTTGCAATTGCAGCAACATGGGTGGACTTGGAGAGCACTATGCTAAATGAAATAAGTGAGACAGAGAAAGACAAATACTGCTTATATAGAATAGCACACAGTGGTCTGTTTTCCTGGGGTTTCTTTTCTAGCTGAAGCTGTGTCTAAATGGAAAATAGATTCAACTTTTCACTAGATTTGACTTATCAACTAAGTAACAAATAGATTACGTGTCTTGACCCATACTAAATTATCAGTTATTACGATGCCCTATAGTCACAGCCGTAGATATAAATGCATTTACTTCCCACTCACCCACAAACTAAGGCTTGGCTCATGTCCACCAACCAATAAATACCCTACATTCTTGAGCTAATATATATACATGATTGTAACAACATTTTTTCTCAATGAGTTCTTTTATTCAAATTATTCATCTTATTTATGGGTTTTCCACATATCACAAGGATGTTGAGCTATGTAATCCCTGGCAAATTATTTTAAGCTTTAATATTCTCTGTAAAATAGGGATAATAACAACTTATTGGGGCTGTTTTAAAGTTATTTGAGATTATGTAAGTAATAATAATATTAATAATAATAATTTTCTGACTACCACTGTGCTCCAGGACTGTGCTAAGTACCAGAATTAATTTTTAAGCAAATATCTTCCTCTTCATTCTTTATAATTAGGGCAACAATCTCAAACTCAAAAACCTAGTCTGTGTGACTGAGTAAATATTATTTTAATATGCTAATAATCCCTAATGAAAAGTCTTCATTTGTTAAATATGTAATCATGTAAGAACAGAAATATCAATTATGCACACCTTTATTAATTATGCATCATTGTTAACCAGTTAATCATGTAATTATGAACATTTGCATATATATTTGAGTATTTACACATTTGACAAATTATTATGAACATTCTCAGAGGTGTATACATTTGACTTTCCAACAATTGTTATGTCTTTCATAGCATCATGTTACACTTTCATTGTCTTTTACAGTTTATCAAGCATTTGGCATACATTACTTAATTTGATTCTCAGGGAAATGCTTTTTGATTAGGTTAGGTGGTATTATGCCCGTGATATGAATGAAGAAACCACACTTCAAAGAGATCTTTTGAATTGTCTAACTTTACATGAATAATAAATATTAATAGAAGAGTGAGGAATAGATCCTCAGACCTTTTGACCCCCAATTCAGTGCTCTGTGCATTTACAAGAAGACTCTCAAAGTAAGAATAAATATAGGTAAAAGGTTGAGGTCAGAAAGTACATGAGTAGGTCAAAGGGTACAGGGCCATTTTAAAGTTCTGTTTAAATTAAGTGAACTAGATTGTAGCCTGCCGTCAGTGTGTAAGTGGATTACATTACTGTTATCAAGATTTACCCAAATAATCTTTGATACATAGATTCTGACAAAAGAATGTTTTGAGCCATTAGTCTGTCATGCCAAGTACTAATTAGAGAATGATGAGTTATCTGCCTCTGACTTCCATTTACTCTTTATTTGGTCAAACTGGTCTATCTCTAAGTAATGATGGGATAATTCACCAGATGCCAATTTGTCCTTCTAAGGAATAAAAAATCATGGTCTATATAAATTCTACCTTGTTTATATGAATAGAAATAAATCTACCCCCCTCAGCAAGATTTTCCTATATTTGGGGGAAAATTTTTAAAATTATTTTAATGATGATTGTTTGAATTGTCATTAATATTTATAGCATATGCTTTAAAAATCTCCTAGAAAATTAGAGAGATCCAATATTTGAAATGGCAATAAAAAAATCAACACCTATCTCTATAAAAATATTAACAGAGAAGTGATAACCTAAGCCATTTATTTTTAAAGTTAGCTAAAAATAGAAAACTTAATCAATAAAAAGTTTACATACTTAAGCTTGTTTCCTCCACATTATTAGGTAGGAGTCATTAAATTATTTTTAGAATTATGCATTATAATTTTTATGTTTTAAAATTTAAACAACTGTGGGATAAGGGAAGCATTTATATTTTTATTTTTACAAAGGAAACAAAGTTTGAGCTAAATATTAATATAATTCCAGTTTTGACAAGCTTTATTCTTCCCCAAAGAAAATTCTCCCAATGAGTATAACTCTCTAAATAAGTATGTGTTTCCAAGTATTTTTACTCACACTCACAATTGAATGACTGCTATATTGAGATCTTTTATTTGAGAAATATTGGTCAGGGACACATTAATGTGCAAAAACCTTGTATGACATTTTTAATTCATTGATTAAAAAGTTTGAAGTTTATGTGCTATCTCTATGTTTCAATAGAGTAAAATAAGTCATTTAAAAGACTTTTAATTTCCATTAGAGCATTCCCAAATTCCTTAGGAATGTTAACTGAGTCTACCTAGCAAAAAGCATCTTGAAGAGGTAAACAAAAGTAAAACAAACAAAACAACAACAAAAAACAAGGCTAGGGCTCTTTATCCCCTTAGTGAAGTACACTTTAAAAAGTGCTGATACCTTTTTGTTCTCACTAATTCTATGTCCTCCACTAATTCTATGTCCTCTAAACTTTTCTTCAAAATAATTGTTTTTTTTCTGTGTTGAAAAAAAAAACAACAAAGAAGTTAAACATTAGATAATGTCATAGGGCTTTTCTCTATATTTTTCTCTCAGTGGGTTAAAAGATTATATAAAGGGATCAGTTATTCAAATTTCAGCTGACAAAAATGCATAGGATATATTTCCAGTTCAGGCATAATGAAGTAGACTCATTTCTCCTTACACTTCTCTGCTAAGTAAAAATATAAACCCTGAAATTATCAAAAGAGGTGACCAAAGGAGAGCACTAACAGGTGGTGAGAAAGAGGTGAACTCATTTCAGACCCCAGGACTGGAAAAATAAGACAGTGGCAGGGTATTTTATTTTGCACTCCCAACAGAAAATGGTGAGCAAGACCTTGCACTTACTGACCCCCAAAATGACAGCAGGAGCTGGCTGTGGTAGGCTAATTCCTCTCTTAGATTGTCAGGAATTTGTCACAACACTAGGCAAGTATGACACAAAGAGAAAGGGAATCAGTAGGGAGCCCCACTAAAAATAAGTATCCAGGGGTGTTATTGTCATTTTCTGCTAGGCCTTAGAGTCTACTTTTTCACTGAGAGATACTAGGCTGTCAGATTTGCAGTGGCAAGAGGGACTCAATGACAACAAACAACCAACATGGGATGCTTCTTTGTAGTCATGGAACTGAGACTCCTTTCCCCCACCAATAGACACCAGGTTGCCCAGCCTTGGGAAAGCAATGTTGAGGGAATTTTATAACTGTAGATGCCTACATTAAATATATATATATATATATATGCAGTCAGTCCCCTACCTGAGGGAATTTTATAACTGTAGATGCCTACATTAAAAATATATATATATATATATATATATATATATATATATATATATATATATATATATATATATGCAGTCAGTCCCCTACCTACAAACCTTCAAGTTGTGAACTTTCAAAGAGGCGAATATGCATTCGCATGTCCAATCAACAAGTTAGTTCACGTATCTGGTGTACATTGTCACATGTGGGCATCCTCTACGTGTTTGTGTGTACTTTACTGTACAGTGATATATAGAACAGTATATTTATTTCACGTTCAGGATTATGGAAGCAAGCATAAAAACAGTGCTGATGTAGCTGGTACTACTGTACTTTTCAAGGTACTGTACTGTAAGATTAAAAATGTTTATTTTTGTTTGTTTTTATGTATTATTTGTGTGAAAACTATTATAAACCTATTACAGTACAGTAAAACATAGCCGATTGTGTTAGTTAGGTACTGAGGCTAACATTGTTGGACTTACGAACAAATTCGACTTATGAACACATTCTCAGAACTGAACTCATTCATATGTAGGGGACTTACTGTATATAAAATCAAATGTAACTTTACACTTTGAGGAACTTAAATGAAGAAAAAATTAAACCCAATGCTAGCACAAGGAAGAGGATAATAAATGCTGTAGCAGAGACAAATAAAACAGAGAATAGAAAAACAATAGAAACAATAAAACAAAAGATTAGTTCTTTCAAAAGATCAACAGAATCAACAAAGCTATATCTAGACTAACAAAAAAATAGAAAGAGAGAAGATACAAACACCTAAAATCAGAAAGGAAAGCAAAGACATTAATACCAATGTTACAGTTATTAAAAAAGGACCATAAGATAATACTATGAATAATCATACACAAATTAGATGATATTGATTAAATGTAGAAATTCATAGAAGTATATAAATTACCTAAACTGATTCAAGAAGAAATAGAAAATCTGAACAAACCTATCAGAAGTAAAGAGATCTATTTAGTAATTAAAAATCAAAAAAGAAAAGTCCAGAACCAGAAGTCTTCACTGGTAAATTCTATTAAACCTTTAAAGATGAATTAACACAAATCCTTCTCAAATTTTTCCCAAAAATCCAATAATGGGAAACACCCTTTGACTCGTTCTATGAGGCTAGTGTTATACTGATACCAAAGCCAGATAAAGACATCACAAAAAAATTACACAACAGTATCCTTTATGAATGTAAATACAAACACTCTCAATAGTATCAAGCAGAATGCAACAGCATATTAAAAGAATTAAACACAATAACAGATTGATATTTTTCCCAGGAATGTAATAGGGGTTCAACATATGAAAATTGATCAATGTAATTGACCAAAATAATAGAATGAAGGTAAAAAGTAAATAACCACACATGGCCATCACAGTGCACACAGAAAAGGCATTTGACAAAATCCAACACCCTTTCATGATATAAACGCTCAAAATACTAGAAACAGAAGAGATTTTTCTTAATATGATAAAGGCCATTTATGAAAAATCCAAGAAGAAAAGCCAATAAAACTGTGGAGGCCCCTAAGACTGTGACAGTCAAGATTTTCTTACTTGGAACCTTGTCCACACTCAGCCTTCAGCAATTATCAAAAATTAACATTTAGGCTTCCTACGAGTTTATACTTCAAGCAGCTTCTTCTCCAGATAATTACTTTTATGATATATCCATGATATTGCTTTAATGAGCATGAGTCTTCAGATTTCAGGGTGATGGGTTGCCCTGAAACCCCAGTTTTCTGATAGGTCCATGAAAAGTCATTGATTTCCAAATAGTCCACCTCTTTCCTATAGTATTGATAAGAGTGAAAATTTCCAAGATTTTACATGTCAGAGCTGAAACTGGAAATACAGGATCAAATTTTTATAATAGTCTATTTTAAGTTGACAACAACTTAAGTTTGAATGCAACTTAAGTTTGAAAGCTCTACATTTTTACTTTCCCCTGTCCCCATGTTTTATGTTTATGATGTCACATTTTACATCTCTTTATCTTGTGTATCCTTAAATAATTATTGTATTTACAGTTATTTTATTACTCCCTTCTTTTAATTTTCATACTAGCATTATATGTGATTAAACAACTACCATCACAATATATTATATGTACAAGTGTGATTTATACTTTCATATATTTTCTTATTAATTTCTATCCTTTCTTTTCAGGTTAAAGAAGTCCCTTTAACATTTCTTGTAAGGTCAGTTTAGTGGTGATGAACTCCTTTAACTTTTACTTGTCTGGAAAACTCTCTCTCTTTCAAATTTGAAAGTTAACCTTGCCAGGAAGGGTATTCTTGGTTGAAGGTTTTTTATTTCATCCCTTTGGAATATATCATGCCACTCCCTTCTTTTTTAAAAAGAAAATTGAAGTATAGTTGATTTACAGTGTTGTGTTAATTTCTGCTTTTCAGCAAAGTGATTCAGTTATGCATATATATATATATATTCTTTTACACACTCTTTTAAATTATGATTTATCACAGGATAGTGAATATAGTTCCCTGTACTATACAGTAGGACCTTGTTTTTTATCCATCCTATATATACTAGTTTGCATTTGCCAACCGAAAACACCCAGTCATTCCCTCCCTGACCCCCCCTCCCACTTGGCAACCACAAGTCTGTTCTCTATGTCTGTGAGTCTGTTTCTGTTTCATAGATATATTCATTTGTGTCATGTTGTAAATTCCACATGTAAGTAATATCATATGGTATTTGTCTTTCTCTTTCTGACTTACTTCACTTAGTATGATAATCTCTAGGTTCACCAGTGTTGCTGCAAATGGCATTATTTCATTCACTTTTATGGCTGAGTAATATTCCATTGTCTATATATATCTATATATATATATATCTATATATATATATCTATATATAGATATATCACTTCTTCTTTATCCATTCATCTGTTGATGGATATTCAGGTTGTTCCATGTCTTGGCTATTGTAAATAGTGCTGTTATGAACACAAGGGTGGATGTAACTTTTCAAATTATAGTTTTTTCTGGGTATATGTCCAGGAGTGGGATTGCTGGATCATATGGCAACTCTATTTTTAGTTTTTTTGAGGATCCTCCATACTTTTTTCCATAATGTTTACACCTTTTTGCATGCAGCTGTCCAGTTTTCCCAACACCACTGGCTGAAGAGACTCTCTTTTCTCCATTGTGCATCCTTGCCTCCATTGTCAAAGATTAATTGATGTAGGTGTGTGGGTTTATCTCTGGGCTCTCTATTCTGTTCCATTGATCCATATGTCTGTTTTTGCATCAGTACCACACTGTTTTGCCTACTGTAGCTTTGTAGTATTGTCTGAAGTCTGGGAGGATTATAACTCCTGTTTTGTTCTTTTTCCTAAGGATAGCTTTGGCAATTCTGTGTCTTTTATTGTTCCATATAAATTTTAGGATTATTTGTTCTAGTTCTGTGACAAATGTCATGAAGAGAAGTGATGAAAATGGGCATCGTTGTCTTGATTTTAGTGAGAAGTCTTTCAGATTTTAGCAAGAAGGCTTTCAGCTTTTCACTGTTGAGTATTATATTGATGGTGGGCTTGTCATAAATAACCTTTATTATGTTGAGATATGTTTCCTATATACCCACTTTCATAAGAGTTTTTATCTTGAATAAATGTTGATTTTTTTCTAATGTTTTTTCTGCATCTATTGAGATTATCATGTTTTTTTTTTTTTACTTTTATTTGGTTGATGTAGTGTATCACATTGATTAATTTGTGTTCGGTGAACCATCTTTGTGAGCCTGGGATGAATCCAACTTGGTCGTGTTGTATGATTTTTTAATTTTTGTTGGATTCAGTTTGCTAATATTTTGTTGAGAATTTTTACATCTATATTCATCAAAGATATTGGTCTGTAATTTTCCTTTTTGGTGATGTCTTTGTCTGGTTTTGATATCAGGGTGATGGTGGCTTCATAGCAAATCTTTGGGAGTGTTTCTTCCTCTTCAATCTTTTGGAAGAGTTTGAGAAGGATCGGTATAATTCTTCCTTGTATATTTGGTAGAATTGTCTGTGAAGCCATCTGGCCATGGACTTTTGTTTGTAAGAAGTTTATTACAGACTCTATTTCACTTCTGCTAATCAGTCTGTTCAAGTTACCTATTTTTTCTTGATTCAGTTTTGGTTGGCTGTATGTTTCTAGAAACTTATCCATTTCTTCTAAATTGTCGATTAGTTGGCATATAATTGTTCGTAATAGTCTCTTATGATTTTTTTTTTATTTCTGTGGTATTGGTTGTGATTTTTCCTCTTTTATTTCTTAATTTGTTTATTTGGGTCTTCACTCTTTTCCTCTTGGTGAGCCTGGCCAGGGGATTGTCAAGTTTGTTTACCCTTTCAAAGAACCAGCTCTTTGTTTTATTGATTTTTCTATTGTTTTTTTAAATCTATATTTTATTTATTTCTTGTCTGATATTTATTATATCCTTCCTTCTGCTGACTTTAGATTTTGTTTGTTTTTCTTTTTCTAATATTTTTGGTGGTGAGTTATGTTGTTTATTTGAGATTTTTCTTGTTTCTTAAAGAAGAGCTGTATCACTATGAACTGCCCCCTAGGAACAGTTTTCCCTGCATCCCATAGATTTTGTAGGGTTGTGTTTTCATTGTCATTTGCCTCAAGGTATTTTTAAATTTCTTCTTTTATTGTTCACCCATTGTTTTTTATTAGTGTGTTGTTTAGTCTCCATGTAATTGTTTTTTTTCTTGTTTCTTTCTCTGAGGTTGATTTCTAGTTTCATGCCATTGTGGACAGAAAAGATGCTTGACATAATTCCTATACCCTTAAATTTGTTGAGGCTTGTTTTATGCCATAGTATGTGGTCAATTCTAGAGAATGTTCTGTGTGTGCTTGAAAATAATGTGTATTCTGCTTTTTGGGATGTAATGTCCTGAAAATATCAATTAAATCTAACTGTTCTATTGTATCATTTAGATTCTCTCTTGGCTTATTGATTTTCTGTCTCAAAGATATTTCCAAGGATGTGAGTGGGCTGTTAAAGTCCCCTACTATTATTGAATTCCCATCAATTTCTCCCTTTATGTCTGTTAATATTTGTTTTATTTATTTGGGTGCTCCTATATTGAGTACATATATGTTGAGGTGTGTAATATTATCTTCTTGTATTGATCCTTTTATCATTATATAGTGTCCTTCTTTATCTTTCTTTATAGCCTTTGTTTTACAGTCTATTTTGTCTGATATGAGTATTGCAACCCTTGCTTTCTTGTCATTTCTGTTTGCATGAAATATCTTTATCCATCCCCTCACTTTCAACCTATGTGTGTCCTTTGTCCTAAAGTGGGTCTCTTGTAGGCAGCATATTGTAGGCTCTTGATTTTTTTTATCCAATCTGCCACACTGTGTTTTTTGATTGGAACATTTATTCCATTGACATTTAAGGTAATTATTGATAGATATGTATTTATTTCCATTTTAAACCTTGTTTTCCCATTGATTTTATATTTCTTTTTTGTCCCTTTCTTTTTCTTTTTGTTATTCCTTTTGTGGTTTGATGCTTTTCTTTTGTATTATGCTTATGTTCTATTTGTTTTTTTTGAATCTACTGTATGTTTTTGATTTGCAGTTTCCCTGTTTTTCAAGTATGTTAACCCCTTCCTATATCTACTTGCCTTAGACTGGTAGTCATATAGGCTCAAACACATTCTAGAAAAAAAACCCTGCATTTTCTTTCTCTCCTCCCCCACATTTTATAATTTTGATGTCCTCTTTTACATCTTCATTTTTATCCTTTTGCTGTTCATTGTGGTTATCATCGCTTTAACAGAATTTTTTTTTTTTTAAATCTGAGTACTGACTTATTTAAGTAATTCACTTTCTAATCGTGATTTTCTTTTTCCTATAGATTCTTACGTCTTTCTTATTTAGAGAAGACTTTACAATATTTCCTTTAGGATAGGTTTAGTATTGCTGTATTCTTTTAGGTTTTGCTTGTTTGATAAATTCTTTAACTCTTCTTCTATTCTAAATTATAATCTTGCTGGGTAGAGTATCTTAGGTTGCAGATTTTTCCCTTTCAAGACTTTGAATATATCTTGTCCAGCCCTTCTGGCCTGCAAAGTTTCTGTAGAGAAATCAGTTGATAGCATTATCAGGGCTCCCTTGTAATTAACTCTTTGTTTTTCTCTTGCTACCTTTAGAATCCTCTCTTTAACTATTGCTATTTTTGTTATAATATGTCTTGGTGTAAGTCTGTTTGGTTTTATCTTGTTTGGGACCCTCTGTGCTTTCTGTACCTGGATATCTCTTTCTTTCTTTATGTTTAGGAAGTTTTCAGCCATAATTTCTTAAAATACATTTTTAATCCCTGTTTCTCTTTCTTCTCCTTCTGGGATCCTTATTATGCATAGATTGACATGCTTTATTTTATCCCATAGGTCTCTTACATTGCTTTCATTTTTATTTTCATTTGGCTTGCTGTCTGTTGTTCTGATTGGGTGATTTCCATTATTGTATTTTTCAGATCACTTACTCATTCTTCTGCTTTATTCATTCTGCTATTCATTGCCTTTCACTCAGCTTTCATCTTGGCACATGAATTTTCTTTTTCTTGGTTCCTCCTTATATTTTCTAGTACCTTTATTACAGTAATCTGTATTTCTATCAATAGTCCTGAATTTCTTCAGTATTTTTATTGTCTCCTTTTTGAACTCAGTGTCTATTAAACTGAAGAGATCTGTTTCATTTTTTGTTCTCTCAGGGGAATTCTCTCTCTTTTTTTTTTTATTATGGAGTGGTTCCTCTGCATCTTCATTTTACTTACATTTCTCTTGCTCTATGAGTTTAGGAGAAACAATTATCTACTGTGGTCTTGGAGAGCTGTTTTTATGTGGAAGCATCCCTGTGTAGCCTGCACAGGTTTAATATTTTATGGTGAAAAGTCTCTTTTTAGTGTGGTTGCCTGTTTCTGCCTTCCTCAGTGTATGCTGGCCATTATCCCCTTGATTGGAGGTGTGATATGTGTTGTGGTGACCAGAGCCTGCACTGGATGTTGAGTGGGGTCTCCTCTTTGCTCTGCTGTCTTTACCCTGTCAGGGGCCAGTTCTGTTCCCTAGTTGTTGGGGTAGAAGCCCCTGGATCTATTTCTGAGCTGCATTTCTGATCTGCAGTGTGAGTTAGATAGGATTGGAGTGCTCCAATTGGGAGAGGAGCCACTGAGTATTCCTCTGACAGAGCTGTTCACTGGTGAGTGTGTCCTGTTGTGTCACCTGTCACCTGTTGTGCTGGCTCACAATGTACACTGTTGTTGGCTCTGTCCTAAGACTTATCTCAACCTTGGGAATGCCAGCAATCAGTCCTGATGTCCCTCAGGTGTTTTTTTCATGAGGCCACCATCGCAAATCCATTGAAGTCAGGTCTCAGGACTGCAGTAGTCACACACTTGGATCCACTGTGGGAGTTATGGAAGCAGCTCAGACCCTGGCCCAGCCCAGCCCCCATGTGCATGGGCCCAGAAAGCCCACAGCTGTTAATGCCAGACCCATCCCAGCTGTGGGAGCACCTGTTGTCCACTCAGATGTCCCACAGGCACTGAATTTACAAAGCTTGTGGCAGAGGTATTAATCTACAGCTCACACAGCCACAGGGAAATGTCTCAGCTCTGTTTCCTAATTTGCACAACCCCTGGGGCTCAGTTGTGGTTTCAGCCCCACCTCTGCGAGTGGGCAACCCACTAGCATCTGCTCCTAGAGCCCATTGAGGTTACGGCTGGGGTGCAGGAGCCTGCTGAGGTAAGAACCCCGAGATGGCAGCTGGGGTGCATTCTCTTTGAGCCCACGGAGGCAGGGCTGCATGCCACTCCCTTCTAACCTGCAAAGTTCTGCTGAAAAGATACTTGAGAGTCTTATGGTAGTTTCTTTGTACTTAACACGTTGTTTTTCTCTTGCTGATTTTAAGGTTCTCCCCTTGTCTTTACCTTTTGATGATTTAATTTTAATGTGTCTTGGTGTGGGTCTCTTTGGGCTCATTTCATTTGCAACTCTTTGGGCTTCCTGGTTCTATATATCTATTTCCCAGGTTATAAAATTTTCAGCCATTATTTCTTCAAATAAATTTTCTTCCCCATTCTCTCCTTATTCTCCTTATGGGATTCTATAATATAAATGTTAGTCTGCTTGATGTTCCTTAAGTCCCTCAAGCTATCTTCAATTTTTTTCATTCTTTTTTCTTATTTCTACTCTAACTGGGTGAGTACTTCTGCACTGTCTTCTAGTTGATGAATTCTTTCTTCTGCTTCATCTAGTCTGCTGTTGAATCCCTCTAGTGTATTTTTCATTTCAGTTATTGTATTCTTCAACTCTGTAACTTGTATATAGTATCTTCTTATATTTTTCTCTCTTTTTGTTGAAGACCTCACTGTGCTCATTCATTCTTCTCCTGAGTTTGGTGAGCATTTCTATGACTATTACTTTGAACTTCTTATCAGGTAACTTACTTTCTCCATTCCATTACAGTTTGTTTCCAGGGTTTTATCTTGTTCTTTTATTTGGAATATTTTCCTCTGTTTCTTCATTTTGCTTAACTCTCTGTGTTGGTTTCTATGCATTAGGTGAAAGTCATCTCTCTCAGTTTTGAAGAAGTGGCCTTGTGTAGGAGATGAATCTTATTCTTCAATCCTGCCCTAGCACTTGATTGTTTCTTAAATCTTCTGATTGTCTAAGCAGCCAGTTTTATTTTTAGTATCTATCAGTTGTTGAGGGTGCTCCAGGATCTATCAGTGTCCCAAAGGGAAGGATCTTAGTCAGAATCTAGGTTGGGGCTGGTTGGATGCCAGACTAAACCAGCAGCTTTTAAAGTATACAAATATATATAGTCCTGTGGGACTGCAAGCATAAGCCCAGCTGACCACGAGAGCCAAGCAATATGGAAGTGTCCCTTGGACAGCAGTCACAAAAATCAGGGGTCCAGACCAGTGTATAAGCTCATTTCTGGGAAATACCAGTGAGCTCTAGAGAAGTAGAAGGTATGAAGATGGTGTCCCCTGACCTACATTCCCTGAGAGTACCTCCATAATTTCCTAACTGTATGCCAAACCTGAAGCCTACTCCTCAGAATGAAGATCCAGGACAAACAAATAGGCCTATTTTGCAGAGAGACTGGAAGTGTATTTCAGTCTGCAGTCTTTGCAGCGCCCTGGGGTAGCCTGCCAAGAACTTTTTCTCTGATTGTTATAGTCCTGTGGGACTCAGGAACGCAAGACCCTCTGGCCATTAAGGACAGGCGATTGAGACATGTATAAGAGCTTTGCTCTGAGAGACAATGGTGCTCTGGAGCATAGCAGAGAGAGAGCACAAAGATGGTGCCCATCCTCTAAGTTCTCTGGAAACATTTATAGCCAGCCATTAGATGTAAAGTTAATTAGAAGCCTGCCCTTCAGGCTGCAGCTGTGATAAGCTATAGGCCTCTTTCACAAAAAGATTGAGCTTCTTGGTCTGTTGTCTCTTGCTGTGCCCTGATGGTGGTAGCTCTTTAAGAACTTTTTCTCCTTTGGCTATAGTCCCTTTGACCTGTGAGCATAAGCCCCACTAGGAACCAGAGCCTGGTAATGTAGAGGCAGCAGCACAAAAATCATGGAGGAGACAAGGTTATAAACACTTTTTTGGAAGATACCAAAAAGATGGAGCAAGGCAGAGGGAGAGTACAAAGATTGTGTCCACTGGCCTCCATTCTTGAGAGCACCTCCATAGGCCCCCTTACCTGTGCCAAACCAAAAGTTTTTCCCTCAGGCCAAAACTCCTAAATGAAGAAATAGGCTTGTTTCTCAAAAAGACTAAGAGTGTGTTTCAATCTGTTCTCTGTGCAGTGCCATTGGAATGGTAATCTGCTAAGAGCTGTCTCTCTGATTGTTACAATCCCATGGGATCCAGGCACACAAGCATTCCTGGCCTCCAAAGCCAGGCAATTAACGGGCATCACCTGGGCTGCATCCACAAAACTTGGATCCCCCGACATAAAAATCAGGACACCAAACTCATGTAGAAGCTCCTCTTCTGGAGATATTGTAATGAGGCTGAGTGAGAGTGCAAAGATGGCAACTACTGAAAAAAGCAAAAAAAAAAAAAAAAAAAAAGAAAAAGAAAAGAAAAAGTATAGCATCCATCAGCTTTAGCAAGGTAGAGAAGAGAATGAATATGTCACCCACTAGTTGGATGGAGGTAGAGAGGGTGTGCAAAGATGACACCTGCTGGGAAAAAAAAGAAATAAAAAGAAAACAGGGAAAAAAGGAAAGAATACACAAAAGAAAAATATGGCACCTACTGGCTTTAACAAGGCAGAAAAATAGTGCATGTAGATGGTACCTGCTGACTGTAGTGAAAAGATGGCACCTGTCTGGAAAAAGAAAAGATGATGGCTTTAGTAAAATAGAGGGAGAGTGGGAAGATGGCATCCCTCCGTCTCCATCCCTCAAAGTATCCTAGCAGGTCCCTGCCCTTCACTCTGATGCTTTAAAATTAGCAAATGAGTCTCTTTCATGTAAAGTCTGGGCACTTTTCATAGGTGACTTTTGTGCTGGACACTGTGGCAAGAGCATTTTAATAGCCATTTCTGAGTTCACCACAACCCTGCAGGTCTCACGGACGTGACTTCATTGTTTTTCAAAGCTAGATGTTTTGAGGTCTCATCTCTCAGGTGGAGGTCTTAAAAGTTGGGTGACCAATTTGGGGTATGAACCCTTTGCTTCTCAGGGAGAAACTCTCGGTTTTGAGTTCCCTTCTGATTGTGGGTCATCATGCCAAGGGTGGGGTTTGTGGCTAGATTGGGTCTTAGTCTTTCCTACCCATTTCAATGTGTTTTTTTTTATTTGGTTAATGTAAAGGGGTTGTTCCACTAGTTCTGGGGGATTTTCCTAGAGGATTTTTTTCTATATGAAACTGTAGATTTGGTGTCTTCATGGGAGGAAGTGAGTTCAGGATATTTCTATGCCATTGTGAACTGGAACTCTCTCCAGGATATTTTTTAATATAATTAATGTTTTATTGAAATATATTTGATTTACAATGTTGTGTTAGTTTCAGGTGTACAGCAAAGTGATTCAGATATATATATATATATATATATATATATATATAAAATTATTATATGTATTCTTTTTTTACATTCTCTTCCATTATAGGTTATTACAAGATATTGAGTATAGTTCCCTGTGCTATACAGTAAGTTTTTGTTGGTTATCTATTTTATATATAGAAATGTGTATATTTTAATCCCAAACTCCTAATTTATCCCTCCACCCAGGATAATATTTTTAATTCAAGACATATGTAGCCATTTCTCTCTCCCTCTCATTTGCACTTACGACATTCTTTCTTGTATTATATGAACTTTCTACATATGCTACTGTTCTTGGCATTAAACTCCTTGACTGTATAAACTATTTCTAATTTATTTTTATATTTCTTGTAATGCTTAGAATGGTAGGCATTCCTTAAACATTCACTGAATGCATTGACTTTGGAATAGCACCTTATAGCTTGCAAGATTTCAGCTATATAAACCCAGTTAAATATTAGAACCTCCTAGATGAAATAAGCAGTATTACCCCACTCTACAAATTAGAAAACCAAGGCTCTGAGAGTTTAATTGGTTTGCTCAATGTCACTCATTAACAAAGTCATAATTCATAAGTTTTCTGAACCTGTCTAGTGTACTTTCCACTATACCTTGACTTTAATATTTTTCCAACTGTATTCCTTTATCATCATGATATCACAGTTGAAGAACAGTGTTCTTCCTTCAGAAGCCTGAACCATCAATTTTACTTTTATTCTTCTTAATTTACATAACATAAAACCAACATTTTTGGTGAACACTTTTATAAGTTTTGACCAATGCATAGCATCACACAACTGCCACTATAACCAAGGTAAAGGACAAGTCCATCATTCCAAAAAATACGCACATTAGTCCTTTGCAGTCAAATAGTCCTCCCAACACTTGGAAACACCTGGAAACCACTGCTTTGTTTTATATACTTACAGTTTCACTTTTTCAAGTATGTCACATAAAAGGAATCATCAATTATGTGGCATTTTGAATCTGGCTTCTTTTGCTCAACATAACGCATTTAAACTTCATCTATGTTGTAACATGTATCCTTTTTATTGCTGAGTAGTATTCATAGTATAGATATACTAACATTTGTCCATTCACAAAAAGAAGGAAGTTTCACTTGTTCATAGTTATTGATGATTATGAGTAGAGGTGCTATTTATATTTACATATGGGTTTTTATGTGAATGTAAGTTTTAAATTCATTTGGGTAATTATCTAGAAATAGAACTGTTGGGTCATTTTTTAAGTGTGATTAACTTAATAAGAAATGGCCAAACTGTTTTCCAAAGTGGCTGTGTCATTTTGAATTCTAAAAATTAATGACTGAGAGTTTCACACGTACTTCATTCTTGCCAGTAATTGGTACATGTAAGGGTGGTTTTTGTCTTTATTTGCTTACTTTAGTTATCATAATGGATGTGTAGTGCTGTCTATTTCTGGTTTTAATTTGATTTTTCCCAATAACTAACGATGACGAATAATATTTCAGTATATATTTTTCGTGTAGTATCTTTCCAAATCTTGTAAATTAGGTTTGCTTATCATTTAGTATGGGGAATTCTGTATATATTCCGAATTAAATATCTCTGTAAGAAATATGATTTGCAAATATTTTCATTCTCTTAACACATTTCATAAAGTAATTCTTTTTTTATACTTTTTTGTTTTTAAAAAAAAATTAACATCTTTATTGGCGTATAATTGCTTTACAATATTGTGTTAGTTTCTGTTGTATAACAAAGTGAATCAGCTATACATATACATATATCCCCATATGCCCTGCCTCTTGCATCTCCCTCCCACCCTCCCTATCCCACACCTCTGGGTGGTCACAAAGCACCAAGATGATCTCCCTGTGCTATGCAGCTACTTCCCACCAGTCATCCATTCTACGTTTGGTAGTGTATATAAGTCAATGCCAATCTCTCACCTCGTCCCAGCTCAACACTCCCCCTCTCCATGTCCTCAAGTCTATTTTCTACATCTGCATCTTTATTCACGTCCTGCCCCTAGGTTGCTCAGAAATTTTATTTTTCTTAGATTCCATATATAAGTGTTAGCATACAGTATTTGTTATTCTCTTTCTGACATACTTCACTCTCTATGACAAATTCTAGGCCCATCCACTCCACTACAAATAGCTCAACATCATTTCTATTTATAGCTGAGTAATATTCCACTGTATATATGTGCCACATCTTCTTTATCCATTCATCTGTCAATAGACAATTAGGTTGCTTCCATCTCCTGGCTATTGTAGATAGAGCTGCAATAAACATTGTGGTACATGACTCTTCTAGAATTATGTTTTTCTCAGATTATATGCCCAGGATTAGGGTTTCTGGGTTGTATGGTAGTTCAATTTTTAGTTTTTAAGGAACCACCATACTGTTCTCCATAGTGGCTGTATCAATTTACATTCCCACCAACAGTGCAAGAGGTTTCCCTTTTCTCCACACCCTCTCCAGCATGTATCATTTGTAGATTTTTGCTGATGGCCATTCTGACTGGTGAGAGGTGATATCCCAATGTAGTTTTGAGTTGTCGCTAATGATTAATGATGTTGAGCTTCCTTTCCTTTGTTTGTTGGCAATCTGTACATATTCTTGGAAAAATATCTATTTCGGTCTTCTTCCCATTTTTGGATTGGGTTGTTTGTTTTTTTGATATTGAGCTGCATGTGCAGCTTGTATATTTTGGAGATTAATCCTTTGTCTGTTGATTCATTTGTAA
Source organism: Tursiops truncatus (assembly GCF_011762595.2). NCBI lineage: Eukaryota > Metazoa > Chordata > Mammalia > Artiodactyla > Delphinidae > Tursiops > Tursiops truncatus. The sequence continues at coordinate 56,208,853 of NC_047055.1, forward strand.
ATATTTTCTCCCATTCTGAGGGTGTCTTTTCATCTTGTTTATGGTTTCCTTTGCTGTGCAAAAGCTTTTAAGTTTCATTAGGTTCCATTTTTTTGTTTTGTTTTTATTTCCATTTCTCTAGGAAGTGGGTCAAAAAGGATCTTGCTGTGATTTATGTCATAGAGTATTTTGTGTATGTTTTCCTCTAAGAGTTTTAAAGAGTTTAGCCTTACATTTAAGTTTTTACTCCATTTTGATTTTATTTTTGTGTATGATGTTAGGGAGTGTTCTAATATCCTTCTTTTACATGTAGCTGTCCAGTTTTCCCAGGACCACTTATTGAAGAGGCTGTCTTTTCTCCATTGTATAATCTTGTCTCCCTTGTCAAAGAAAAGTTGACCATATGTGCATGGGTTAATTTCTGGGCTTTCTTTCCTGTTCCATTGATCTATATTTCTATTTTTGTGCCAGTACCATACTGTCATGTTTACTGTAGCTTTGTAGTTTACTCTGAAGTCAGGGACATGATTCCTCCAGCTCCGTTTTCCTTTCTCAAGATTGTTTTGGCTATTTGGGGACTTTTGTGTTTCCATACAAATTGTGAATTTTTTTTCTAGTTTCTTAAAATGTCATTGGTAGTTTCATGGAGATTGCATTGGGTAGTATAGTTATTTTCACAATGTGATTCTTCCAATCCAAGAACATGGTATCTTTCTCCATCTGTTTGTATCATCTTTAATTTCTTTCATCAGTGTCTTATAGTTATCCACATACAGGTCTTTTGTCTCCTTAGGTAGGTTTATTCTTAGGTATTTTATTCTTTGTGTTGCAATGGTAAATGGAAGTGTTACCTTAATTTCTCTTTCAGATTTTTCATCATTTGTGTATAGGAATGCAAGAGAGTTCTTTGCATTAATTTTGTATCCTGCAACTTTGCCAGATTCATTGGTTAGCCCTAGTAGTTTTCTGGTAGCATCTTTAGGATTCTTTATAGATAGTATCATATCATCTGCAAACAGTGACAGTTTTACTTATTTTTTTCTGATTTGGATTTCTTTTATATTTTTCTTCTCTGATTGCTGTGACTAAAACTTCCAAATCTATGATAAATAACACTGGTGAGAGTGGGCAACCTTATCTTGTTCCTGATCTTAGTGGAAATGGTTTCAGTTTTTCACCTTTGAGAACAATGTTGGCTGTGGGTTTGTCATATATGGCTTTTATTATTTTCAGGTAAGTTCCCTCTGTGCCTACTTTCTGGAGAGTTTTTATCATAAATGGGTCTTGAATTTTGTCAAAAGCTTTTCCTGCATCTCTTGAGATTATCATATGATTTTTATCCTTCAGTTTGTCAATATGGTGTATCACATAGGTTGATTTGCGTATATTGAAGAATCCCTGTATTCCTGGGATAAACACCACTTGATCTTGGTGTATGATACTTTTAATATGCTGTTAGATTCTGTTTGCTGGTATTTTGTTGAGGATTTTTGCATCTATGTTTATCAGTGATATTGGCCTGTAGTTTTCCTTTTTTGTGACACCTTTTTCTGTTTATGGTATTAGGGCGATGGTGGTCTCATAGAATGAGTTTTGGAGTATTCCTCCCTCTGCTATATTTTGGAAGCATTTGAGTAGCATAGGTGTTAGCACTTCTCTAAATATTTGATAGAATTCCCCTGTGAAGCCTTCTGGTCCTGGGATTTTGTTTGTTGGAAGATTTTTAATCACAGTATCAATTTCAGTGCTTGTGATTTGTCTCTTTATATTTTCTATTTCTTCCTGGTTGAGTCTCAGATATTTGTGCATTTTTAAGAATTTGTCTTGTTCTTCCAGGTTGCCCATTTTATTGTCATATAGTTGCTAGTAGTAATCTCTCATGATCCTTTGTATTTCTGCAGTGTCAGTTGTTACTTCTTTTTCATTTCTAATTCTGTTGATATGAGTCTTTTCGCTTTTTTTCTTGATGAGTCTGGCCAATGGTTTATGAATGTTGTTTTTCTTAAGGAACCAGATTTCAGTTTTATTGATCTTCCTTATTGTGTCCTTCATTTCTTTTTCATTTATTTCTGATCTGATATTTATGATTTCTTTCCTTCTGCTAACTTTGCATATTTTATTTTTCTTTCTCTAATTGCTTTAGCTGTAAGTTAGGTGGTTTGTTTGAGATTATTCTTGTTTCTTGAGGTAGGATTGTATTATTATAACCTTCCCTCTTAGAACTGCTTTTATCGCATCCCATAGGTTTTGGGTTGTCCTGTTTTCATTCTCATTTGTTTCTAGGTATTTTTTTGATTTCCTCTGATTTCTTCAGTGACCTTTTGGTTATTTAGTAGTGTGTTATTTAGCCTCCATGTGTTTTTATTTTTTTACATATTTTTCCTGTAATTCATATCTAGTCTCATATCATTGTGTTAGGAAAAGACACTTGATATGGTTTCAATTTTTAAATTTATGAAGGCTTGATTTGTGCCCTTGGATATGCTCTATCCTGGAGAATGTTCCATGAGTACTTGAGAAGAAAGTGTATTCTATTTTTTGTGGGTGTAATGTCATTAAATATCAATTAAGTCCATCCCGTTTAAAGTGCCATTTAAGGACTGTGTTTCCTTATTTATTTTCATTTTGAAAGATCTGTCCATTGGTGAAAGTAGAGTGTTAAATCCCTTATTATTATTGTGTTACTGTTGATTTCCCCTTTTATGGCTGTTAGCTTTTGCCTTATGTATTGAGATGCTCCTTTGTTGGGTGCATAAATATTTACAGTTGTTATATCTTCTTCTTGGATTGATCCCTTGATCATTATGTAGTGTCCTTCTTGGTCTCTTCTAACATTCTCTAAAGTCTATTTTGTCTGATTTGAGAATGCTATGCCAGCTCTCTTTTGATTTCCATTGCATGGAATATCTTTTTCCATCTGCTCACTTTCAGTCAGTATGTGTCCCTAGGTCTGAAGTGGGTCTCTTGTAGACAGCATATATAGGTGTCTTGTTTTTGCCTCCATTCAGCTAGTCTATGTCTTTTGGTTGGAGCATTTAATACATTTACATTTAAGGTAATTATCGATATGTATGTTCCTGTTCCCATTTTCTTAATTGTTTTGGGTTTATTATTGTAGGTCTTTTCCTTCTCTTGTGTTTCCTGCCTAGAGAAGTTCCTTTAGCATTTGTTGTAAAGCTGGTTTCGTGGTGCTGAATTCTCCTAACTTTGGCTTGTCTGTAAAGGTTTTAATTTCTCCATCAAATCTGAATGAGGTCCTTGCTGGGTAGAGTAATCTTGGTTGTAGGATTTTCCCTTTCACCACTTTAATATGTCCTGCCTCTCCCTTCTGGCTTGCAGTGTTTCTGCTGAAAGATCAGCTGTTAACCTGATGGGGATTCCCTTTTATGTTATTTGTCATTTTTCTCTTGCTGCTTTTTATTTTTTTCTTTGTATTTAATTTTTGATATTTGATTAATGTGTGTTTTGACATGTTTCTCCTTTGATTTATCCTGTATTGGACTCTCTGCACTTCCTGGATTTGATTGACTATTTCTTTTCCCATGTTAGGAAAGTTTTCAACTATAATCCTTTCAAATATTTTCTCATTCCCTTTCTTTTTCTCTTCTTCTTCTGGGAACCCTATAATTTGAATGTTGGTGTGTTTAATGTTTTCCCAGATGTTTTTGAGACTGTACTCAATTTTTTTCATTATTTTTTCTTTATTCTGCTCTGTGGTAATTATTTCCACTAGTCCAGGTTACTTATCCATTCTTCCCCCTCAGTTATTCTTCTACTGAATCCCTCTAGAGAATTTTTTTTTTTTGTGGTACACGGGCCTCTCACTGTTGTGGTCTCTCCTCTTGTGGAGCATAGGCTCCGGATGTGCAGACTCAGCAGTCATGGCTCACGGGCCTAGCCACTCCATGGCATGTGGGATCTTCCTGGACCGGGGCATGAACCCATGGTCCCTGCATCGGCAGGTGGACTCTCAATCACTGCACCACCAGGGAAGCCCCTTCTAGAGAATTTTTAATTTCATTTATTGTTTTGTTCATCATTGTTTGATTGTCCTTTAGTTCTTCTAGGTCCTTGTTGAATGTTTCTTTTATTTTTTCTATTCTATTTCCAAAATTTTGAATCATCTTTACTATCATTACTCAATTCCTTTTTAGGTAGACTGCCTATCTCCTCTTCATTTATTTCGTCTGGTGAGTTTTTACTTTTCTCCTTCATCTCCTGAATATTTTTCTGTCTTCTCATTTTGCTTAACTTACTGTATTTGGGGTCTCCTTTTCACAGGCTGCATGTTCGTAGTTTTCATTGTTTTTGGTGTCTGCCCCCAGTGGGTAAGTTTGGATCAGTGGATTGTGTATGCTTTCTGGTGGAGGGGACTGTTGCTTGTGTTCTGGTGGATGAGGGTGTATCTTGTATTTCTGGTGGCCAGGACCACCTCCTGTGGTGTGTTCTGGGGTGTCTGTGAGCTTAGTATGATTTTAGGCAGCCTCTCTGCTAATGGTTGTGGTTGTGTTCCTGTCTTGCTTGTTGTTTGGCATGGGTAGTCCAGCACTGGAGCTTGTTGGTCATTGATAGGAGCTGGGTCTTAGCGCTGAAATGGAGATCTCTGGGAGAGCTTGTGCCAATTCATATTACATGGGGCTGGGAGGTCTCTGGTGGACCAGTGTCCTGAACTCAGCTCTCCCAAGTCTGAGTCTCAGGTATGACACCTGGCCAGAGCACTGAGACCCTGTCGGCCACACAGCTCATTCTGGGCTTCTATTTTGATGATGAGGCTCTGGAGAGCATGGGCCACTTTTCCGGGAATTGTCGAGAAGCACAAGCATGCTGAGTTTCTTGAAAATGCAAAACCTGTGCAGTCACTGCCCTCTCTTCCAGGAGAGCAGAAGCCTCCCCAAGATGAGTGGGGTAAAACCCAAGATACTGTGGGAACCTTTGTGTTCATGGAGAAGAACCTGTACCAGGCTTCTGTGGACTTGAATTCCCTGGGTTCTGGCCCTACAGACCCCCACCTCTGTTACTTCCGGGAGAGGTTCTTCCTGGAAGAGCATTTGAAACTCATCAAGAAGATGGGTGACACTTTATTTACTCCTTGGTTTTGTTGTGGCAATTTTCCACTAGCTTCCTCCTCTTGAAGGTTGGGAAGGGTTAAAGACTGTGCAGCTGAGCCAGCTGCAGCAGTAGCCACCTCCCTCCCTCATAGCAATTCTTTCTTAAATTTTTATTTAGTCCACCTATTCATTTTTATTTCCTGCATTATGGTTTGGAATTGTTTTAGGAATATTTGCCCAGTCCAAAATCAAAAATTTTATCTCCAAAATATTCTTTTTTTAAATTATTTTTATTGGGGTATAATTGCTTTACAATGTTGTATTCATTACTCTCATACAGCAAAATTCATCAGCTCTACATATACATATATCCCCTGTTTTTTGGATTTCCTTCCTATTTAGGTTGCAACAGTGCATTAAGTAGAGATTCCTGTGCTAAACATTAATTTCTTATTAGTTATCTATTTTACTCATAGTATCAATAGTGTATATGTGTCAATCCCAATCTACCAGTTCCTCCCACACACACCTCTTACCCCTTAGTATTCATCCATTTGTTCTCTACAACTGTCTCTATTTCTGCTTTGTAAATAAGATTGTCTATACCATTTTTTCTAGGTTCCACATATATGCATTAATATATGATATTTGTTTCTCTTTCTGTCTTACTTCACTCTGTATAACACTCTCTAGGTCCATCCACGTCCCTATAAAGGACCCAATTTCATTCCTTTTTGTGGCTGAGTAATATTACATTGTATATATGTACCACATCTTCTTTATCCATTTCTCTGTTTATTGACATTTAGGCTGCTTCCATGTCCTGGCTATTGTAAATAGTGCTTCAGTAAACATGGAGGTGCATGTGTCTTTCTGAATTATGGTTTTCTCAGGGTAAGTGCCAAGTAGTGGGATTGCTGGGTCATATGGCAGTTCTATTCTTAGTTTTTTAAGGAACCTCCATACTGTTTTCCATAGTGCCTGTATCAATTTACATTCCCTCCAACAGTGCATGAGGGTTGCCTTCCTCCACACCCTCTCCAGCATTTATTGTTTCTAGATTTTTGATGACGGTCATTCTGACTGGTGTGAGGTGATACCTCATTTAATTTTGATTTGAATTTCTCTAATAATTAGTGAGATTGAGCATCTTTCCATGAGTTTGTTGGCCATCTGTATGTCTTCTTTGTAGAAATGTATATTTAGATCTTCTGTCCCTTTTTTAATTAGACTACTTGGGTTTTTTTTTTTTTTTGATATTGAGCTGCATGAGCTGCTTATATATGTGGAGATTAATCCTTTGTCAGGTGCTTCTTTTGCAAATATTTTCTCCCATTCTGAGGTTCGTCTTTTCATCTTGTTTATGGTTTCCTTTGCTGTGCAAAAGATTTTGAGTTTGATTAGGTCCCATTTGTATATTTTTGTTTTTATTTTCATTACTCTAGGAGGTGGGTCAAAAAAGATCTTGCTGCAATTTATGTCATAAAGTGTTGTGCCTATGTTTTCCTCCTAACATTACACCTAAGGCAAGTAGAGAAAGAAGAACAAGCAAAACCCAAATTTAGTAGAAGGAAAGAAACCATAAAAATCAGAACAGAAATAAGTGAAACAGAAACAAAGAGAACAATAGCAAAGATGAATAAAACTAAAAACAGGTTCTTTGAGGAGATAAATAAAATTGATATACCTTTATCCAGACTCATCAAGAAAAACAGGGAGGGGACTCAAATCAATCAAGTTAGAAATGAAAAAGGAGAAGTTACAACTGACATCACAGAAATACAAAGGATCATAAGAGACTACTACAAGCAACTCTATGCCAATAAAATGGACAACCTGGAAAAAATGGACAAATTCTTAGAAAAGTATAACCTTCCAAGACTGAACCAGGAAGAAATAGAAAATATGAACAGACAAATCACAAGTAATGAAATTGAAACTGATTAAAATTCTTCCAACAAACAAAAGTCCAGGACCAGATGGCTTCACAGGATAATTCTATCAAATTTTTAGAGAAGAGCTAACACCTATCCTTCTCAAACTCTTGCAAAAAATTTCAGAGAGTGGAACACACCCAAGCTCATTCTACAAGGCCCCCATAATCCTGATACCAAAACCAGGCAGAGATATCAAAAAAAGATAATTAGAGGGCAATGTCACTGATGAATGTAGATGCAAAAATCCTGAACCCAATGCTAGCAAACCTGATACAACAGCACATTAAAAGAATCATACACCATGATCAAGTGGGATTTATCCCTGCGATGCAAGGATTCTTCAATATATGCAAATCAGTCAATGTGATACACCATATTAACTAAATGAATAATAAAATCATATGATTATCTCAATAGCTGCAGAAAATTCTTTTGACAAAAGTCAACACCCATTTATAATAAAAACTCTCCAAAATTTTCTTTTAAACAGTTTTACAGTTTTATAATATACATTTAGATCCATGATACATTCTGAGACAATTTTTGTATGAAGTATAAGCTTTAGGTTGTGATCCATTTTTCTGCACATTCATGTCCAATTGTCCCAGTGTTGTCTGTTGAAAAGACTATCCTTTCCCCCATTGAATTGCATCTTTTTCAAACTTCAATTGATCATAGTTTGATATCTGTGCTCTGTATCATGTCCGTTGATCTATATGTCTGTATTTTCACCAATACTTGATTATTGTACATTTACAGTAAGTCTTGAAATCAAGTCCACCAACATTGTTCTTCTCTTTCTAAATCATTTGGATATTCTAATTTCTTTATCTTTCTATATAAATTTTAGGATCAGCTTATCTGTATCTATGAAAATATCTGCTGGGATTTTGATCAAATTTGAGTTGAATCTATAGGTCAAATTGGTTATAAAGACATTTTTGTTGATAATTTTTATCATGAATGTATATTGTATTTTCCCGAATGGTTTTTCTGCATCTATTTAAATTATTATTTGATATTTTCCTCTAACCATGGTGAATTGTTTTCTATCTTAGTGGATGTTCCACAGATGTTCAAAAACAATGTGTATTCTGCTGCCTTTAGCTGGAGTGCTTGGCAAGTGTCAATTTTGTCAAGTCAGTTGATAGTTTGTTCAAGTATTCTATATTCTTGCTGATTTTCTGTTTACTTTTTCTATCAGTTGGTAAGAGACAAATATTGATGTTTCCAATTATAATTATGGATTTATCTATGTCTCCTTTTAGTCCTGTAAGTTTTTGCTTCATGTATTTTGGAGCTCTGCTCTTAAGACAATATACACATACAGGATTTTTATGCTTTCTTGGTAAAATGACCCTTTTATCACAGTGTAATACCTCTATTTATTCCTGGTAATTTAACTTGTTATGAAGTTTACTTTATCCAGTATTAATACATCTATTTGAGCTTTCTTTTGATTATTGTTTGCATAGTATAGTGTTTCTAATTCTTTTCACTTACCTATATGTTCTTATTTAATGTAGAATTATTGTAGGCAGTAAGCTGGGTCTTGTTTTTCATTCATTTAAATTCTTTGACTTTTAGTTTGTGTATTTAGAAAATTTGTATTTGCTATAATTATTGACATGTTTGGATTTAATTTTATGGTTTTATAATTTGTTTTTGTATGTCTCTCTCTTTTCCTATCTTTCCCCTTTTTCTGTCTTCTTTTGGATTATTAAATTGTTTTAGTTTTCAACTCTAATTTATCTATTGCTTTTGACTGCATCTTTTTGTATTACTATTTCATTGGTTACTGTTGGGATTACAATATACCTACAATTTCATGTCTACTTAGGATTAATACTTATCACTTCAAATCACACCCTTCTACTCTTTTCCTCCCTCCTTTATGTTACAACATTCATTTGTATTATATCTGTAAATGTTGAGTTGCATTCCAATAAAGTTATAATTTTTCATTCAACAGTATGCATATTTTAAATAATTTGAGAGAAAAATTTAGTGTCTTATATTTCCCCAGGAGTTTGTCATTTATGTTTCTCTTTCTTATTTTCTGATGTTTCAAGTTCTTTCAGCCTGAAACTCTTACTTTATCTTTTCTTTTAGAGCAATTATTCTTACACTGAATCCTAGTTTTCATGCACCTGAGAATGCCTTTATCTTTCCTTCATTCTAAAGGATAGTTTTGCTTGATATAGAATTGTAGATTGACAGTTTTTTCTTTAAGCACCATTATCTTCTCACTTTCATGTTTTCTGGAAAGAAGTCATCATTTGAATCTTTTTTTCCCATATGTAATGTTTTATATTTCTCTTAGCTGCTTTCAAGATTTTTTCTTTATATTTGGTCTTCAGCAGTTTAGTTTCATGTTTGGTGTCTCTAACATCCTGAATCTATAAATTTTCAGTAAATTTGAGACAGGCTTAACCATATATTTCTTTAAATATTTTTCTTTTCCAATCTTTTTTACCTCTGCTTTTGAGAATCCAATGACATAATTGTTAGACATTTTGCTATTGCCTCACATTTTCTTGATTCTCTTGTTCACTTTTCTGTAATTATTTTTCTCTGTGCTCTTAAACTTGGATAATTTCTATTAATCTGTCTTCATTTTTACTATTTCCTCTATTGTCTCCATTTTACTGTTGAACCAATCCAATAATTCTCTTTCAAATATTTTAATTTTAGGTCTGAAGTTTCCATTTTCTTTTTTATAGTTGTAATATAAAGTTTATATTTCTATGCCACAAGCTTATATTTTTTTAATTCATTTCAAGATTGCTAAACTCTACTTCTTTTTTTTCAAGGGTTTGTCTAAGTCCAGAAAAATCCCTTGGTTTACTTACACTGATATTTTACTTTCAAATTTGAATGCTTTCGAACTCAGAAGTAACCTATATTTCAAAATATTTAAGAATGTATATGAAGAAACCTGCTTAGTTATATAACCACCCTCTACTTAAAGCTAAGTATTATTAACTACACAGTATCAAACAACTTCCCTAGTAAGATTTCAGAAAACATTATCTGTAATAGGCAAGTTTGGAATGGTTAGTCATACTGTTGGAGGGCAGTACGACCTCTTAACAGAGGTTAAGAACAGAGGTTAACAGAGGTTAAGAATGTGTGACCTGAAGTCCAACAACACTTGTTTTTGTTTTATTTTTAACTTTTTACTTACTATCCCTGTCATATTAAACAGATTGTTTAAACTTACTGACCATTAATTTCCTCATCTGTCAAATAAAAATAATAATTATAAAGAAATCACAGAGCTATTGTAATGACTAAATGACTTAATATAAGTAAAGTATGACATATCAATTATTAATTAATAAAGAGTAGTTATTATCAGTATACTAAAAAATGAGGAATGGCTCACAGTTGGTCCCACATGGTCATTAAGTCACAACTCAGATTTTAAAACTGTTTTCATAAAAGTTACTTCTTTCTTGTTCTAGATGAATAGAAACAACTCCACATCATTAAAGTTCATGTTGAATTCAGCATAAAATTCACTTTGTAAGACTAAATGCTAGATACGCTTTTAAGTCCTTTTGGGGAATCTATCTCTTGACCTTGGAGTTACCACTACTACCCATATATAACCTTGTAAATGGTAGTATATCAGTACAGACCTCAAAAGCTAACTAGAAACATTTGGGTGTTAGGAGCAAAAGAGCAACCTAATGTAGAACAAACTAAAGTGAACACACCCTGAGTCACTTGATACTATTTGGGGGAATCTAAGTAACACAAAATTTCAAGCCAATAACATCTAAAGTCATAAAAAGTCTAATATTTATTTAGCTTACTTTGTAATATTCCTAACATATAATTATTCACTTACTTGAATCACAAGATTGGTAAATACTTGTGCCTCTTTCCTTTACTTATATAGTGATGCTGGAACAAGGGTATCAAAGATGACACTAAAAGTGTCTAGACAAAGAAACGGAACAATAACTTTTTTCATGTGTTTTATGGTTTTGAGGATATATTCATCATACTTTTATGAAATTGGAAATTATAAAAAATATCTGATGAGAATTCATTTCTGCCGTTATAGATTTTAAATACCTTGGTATTTTTAATTCTCTTTATCCTTTCAAAGAGTGATCAGTGTATCACACCTCAGCTGGAAAATATCAAAATCTATTATGTAGTCCACAAAAGTATAAATCAAAGTAGGAAATGATGTGGGGCTCAAAATTTTCAGGAAAACTAGTGGAAATATTAGAAATAATTTACACAAAGGACCAGAAGTTAAGGCTTTGGGGGATATATTTGTACTCCTTTTTTTTTTTTTTTTTCAGTACACGGACCTCTCACTGTTGTGGCCTCTCCCATTGCAGAACACAGGCTCTGGACGTGCAGGCTCAGTGGCCATGGCTCACGGGACAAGCTGCTCCGCGACATGTGGGATCTTCCTAGAGCGGGGCACGAACCCGTGTCCCCTGCACTGGCAGGCGGACTCTCAACCACTGCACCACCAGGGAAGCCCTGTACTCCTTATAATGACCAATATATGAGAAAAATAAAATGAAGGGGATGTTGTGGAGTTTCTGAAACCAATTCCTGACTACTGATTTAAATAACCAAATGCTTTCATTATGTGCTCTATCATGCAGAATTAACATCATACGTAAGGAATTTCACACTTTTATTGACATAATTTTCCTAGAAAATGTTAACCTGCTCAGCCTTTGTTGTAATATTTCTAATATCTTATTATTAGTCTCATTAATAAGATAGTGAATAAAAATAAGATAGTGAAACATTTTGTCAGCCTGTCATGAAACAATTTATCTACTGCTTAATAACATTTCTAATGAATTAAGTTTGTTCATCTTAATATGTATAATATTTAAAAGGAACTTACAAATCAAATAGTACTAAAATCCTCCAGCATACATCCTCATTTTTATTATGCAGAAAATTCAATTGCAGATAATTTTAAAGGATTATATTCTCAAAAAGAACAAGTGTTTTTCATTGTTTAAAATGCTTATTGCCTTAATATTATGATTTGTCCATGTGTTATTCAAAATAAATGCTAATCACTTGGATATATGACATTTCATTATGAGTTTTACTAGTAATTAATTGCAATCCAGTTACTTGAAATATGTTTATTGTCAAATTTGGTCAAGTCTTCTAAATTATAAGTGAGCAAACTGGTTTTTCAGTGAATTTTAGTTTTCAAATAAATATCTCCCCTTGCAAAGTGGAATGTTCTAGTCGAACCCCCATACAATTTTATTTTGTGTTTCTCTTTTCTACATTAGTGAAAGCAGATAGAATATTGCATTGATTTATTTTCATACTAAACCAATAATATATCTTTGATATATTTGAACAATCTACTTTATTACTAGATATGATTCATCAATTCTATTGTTTTGCTTTATGCATTCATTTTTTTGCAAACTCATCCAGCTATAGTTATTTTAAATTAATTTTTATTGGAGTATAGTTTCTTTACAATGTTGTATTAGTTTCTCATGTACAGGAAAATGAATGAGCAATACATACACATATAACTCCTATTTTTTGGATTTCCTTTCCATTTAGGTCACCATAGAGCATGGAGTACCTTCCCTGTGCTATACAGTACCTTCTCATTACTTATCTATCTTATACGTAGTATCAATCGTGTATATATGTAAATCGCACTCATCCAATTCATCCCATCCCCCTCCTTCCTCCTTGGTAACTATATGTTTGTTCTATACGTCTGTGTCTCTACTTCTGCTTTGTAAATAAGATAATCTATACGATTTTTCTAGATTCTGCATACATACGTTAATATACGTATGTTTGTTTTTCTCTTTCTTACTTCATTCTGTATAACAGACTCTAGTTCCATCCACGTCTCTGCAAAAGACTTCATTTTGTTCTTTTTTATGGGTGAATAATATTCCATTCTATATATGTACCATATCTTCTTTACCCATTTCTCTGTTGATGGACATTTAGGTTGCTTCCATGTCCTGGTTATTGTAAATAGTGCTGCTTTGAACATTGGGGTGCATGTGCCTTTTTGAATTATGGTTTTCCCAGGGTATATGCCAAGTAGTGGGATTGCTGGGTCATATGGTAGTTCTATTTTTAGTTTTTTAAGGGAGCTCCATACTGTTTTCCATAATGGCTGTATTAATATAAATTCCCACCAACAGTGTAAGAGCATTCCCTTTACTCCACGCCCTCTCCAGCATTTGTTGTTTGTATATTTTTTGATGGTGGCCTTTCTGACTGGTGTGAGATGATACCTCAGTGTGGCTTTGATTTATATTTCTTGAATAACTAGTGATGTTGATCATCTTTTCATGTGTTTGTTAGCCATCTGTATGACTTCTTTGGAGAAATGTCTATTTAGATCTTCCACCCATTTTTGGATGGGTTTGCTTGCTGTTTTGTTTGTTTTTGATATTGAACTGCATGAGCTGTTTGTATATTTTGGAGATTAATTCTTTGCCAGTTTCTACATTTCCAAATATTTTCTCCCATTCTGAGAGTTGTCTTTTCGTCTTGTTTATGGTTTCCTTTTCTGTGCAAAACTTTTAAGTTTACTTAGGTCCCATTTATTTATTTTTGTTTTTATTTTCATTACTCTAGGAGGTGGGTTGAAAAAGATCTTGCTGCAATTTATGTCAAAGGGTGTTCTATGTTTTCCTCTAAGAGTTTGATAGTGTCTGGCCTTACATTTAGGTCTTTAATCCATTATGAGTCTATTTTTGTGTATGGTGTTAGGGAGTGTTCTAATTTCATTCTTTTTCATATATCTGTCCAGTTTCCCCAGCAGCACTTATTGAAGAGGCTGTCTTTTCTCCATTGTATGTTCTTGCATCCTTTGTCATATTAGGTGACCATAGGTGTGTGGGTTTATCTGTGGGCTTTCTATCCTTTTCCATTGATCTATATTTCTGTTTTTGTGCTAGTACCATGCTGTCTTGACTACTGTAGCTTTGTAGTATAGTCTGAAGTCAGGGAGCCTGATTCCTCCAGTTTCATTTTTCTTTCTCATGATTGCTTGGCTATTCGGGGTCTCTTTTGTTTCCATAGAAATTGTAAAGTTTTTTGTTCTAATTCTATGAAAAATGCCACAGGTGCTTTCACTGGGATTACATTGAATCTGTAGATTGCTTTGAAAATTATGGTCAGTTTCACAATATTGATCTTCCAATCCATGAAAATGTTATATCTCTCCATGTATTTGTGTATTCTTTGATTTTTTTTCTTCAGTATCTTGTAGTTTTCTGAATACAGGTCTTTGGCTTCCTTAGGTAGGTTTAGCCTAGGTATTTTATTCCTTTTTAAAATAAATTTATTTATTTATTTTTGGCTGCATTGGGTCTTTGTTGCTGTGTGCAGGCTTTCTCTATTTGCAGCGAGCAGGGGCTACTCTTCATTGCAGTGCATGGACTTCTTATTGTGGTGGCTCCTCTTGTTGCAGAGCATGGTCTCTAGGCAGGAGGGCTTCAGTAGTTAGTGTACAGGAATGCAAGAGATTTCTGTTTATTAATTTTGTTTCCTGCGACTTTACTAAATTCATTTATTACCTCTAGTAATTTTCTCATGACATCTTTAGGATTTTCTATATATAGTATCATGCCATCTACCAAAAGTGACAGTTTTCCTTCTCTTTTTCCAAATTGTATTCCGTTTATTTCTTTTTTTTTCTCTGATTGTCAAGGGTAAGTCTTCCAAAACTGTGTTAATAATAGTGGCAAGAGTGGACATCCTTGTCTTTTTCCTGATTTTAGAGCAAATGCTTTTAGGCTTCACCATTGAGAATGATGTTTGCTGTGGATTTGTAATACATGGCCTTTATTATGTTGAAGGAAGTTCACTCTATGCCCACTTTCTGAAGAGTTTTTATCATAAAAGTGTGTTGAATTTTGTCAAAAGATTTTTCTGCATCTATTGAGATGATCACATGGTTTTTATTCTTCAGTTTGTTAATATGGTGTATCACACTGATTGATTTGCGTATATTGAAGAATCCTTGCATCCTTTGTATAAATCCCACCAGATCATGCTGTATGATCATTTTAAGATGTTATTGGATTAGGTTTGCTAATATTTTGTTGAGGATTTTTGTGTCTATGTTCATTAGTGATATTGGCCTCTAATTTTGTTTTTTGGTGGTTTCTTTGTCTGGTTTTGATATTAGGGTTATGGTGGTCTTGTAGAATTAACTCAGGTGTGTTCCACACTCTGCAACTTTTTGGAAGAGTTTGAGAAAGATAGGTGTTAGCTCTTCTCTAAATGTTTGGTAGAGTTCGCCTGTGAAGTCATCTCCTCTTGGAATTTTGTTTGTTGGAAGATTTTTTTTTTTTTCTCTACGTGGGCCTCTCACTGTTGTGGTCTCTCGCATTGTGGAGCACAGGCTCCAGATGTGCAGGCCCAGTGGCCATGGCTCACGGGTGCAGCTGCTACATGGCATGTGGGATCTTCCAGGACCCGGGCATGAACCCGTGTCCCCTGCATCGGCAGGCGGACTCTCAACCACTGCACCACCAGGTAAGCCCCCGTTGGAAGACTTTTAATCACAGTTTCAAATTCATTACTTGTGTTTGGTCTGTTCATATTTTCAATTTCTTCCTGGTTCATTCTTGGAAAGTTGTACTTTTCTAAGAATTTGCCCATTTCTTCCACGTTGTCCATTTTATTGGCATATAGTTGCTTGCAGTAGTCTTTTATGATACTTTGTATTTTTTGTGGTGTCAGTTGTAACTTCTTTTAATTCTAATTTTATTGATTTGAGTAATCTCCCATTTTTTCTTGATGAGTCTGGCTAAAGTTTTATTGATTTTGTTTGTCTCCCAAGGGACAACCTTTTAGTTTCATTGATCTTTGCTATTGTTTTCTTTATTTCTATTTCATTTATTTCTGCTGTAATCTTAAGAATTCTTTCCATATATTAACTTTGGGTTTTTTTTTTTTCTCTAGTTGTTTTAGGTGTAAAGTTATGTTGTTTGTTTGAGATTTTTCTTGTTTCATGAGGTAAGAATGTATTGCTATAAACTTCCCTCTTAGAACTGCTTTTGCTGCATCCTATAGGTTTTGGATTATCGTGTTTTTGTTGTCATTTGTCTCTAGGTATGTTTTGATTTCCTCTTTGATTTCTTCAGTGATCCCTTGGTTGTTTAGTAACATATGGTTTAGCCTCCATGTGTTTGTTTTTATATATTTGTGGGTTTTTTCCTGTAATTGATTTCTAATCTCATAGAACTGTGGTCGGAAAATATGCTTGATATGATGTCCATTTTCTTAAATTTCCCGAGGCCTGATTTCTGACCCAATAAGTGATCTATCCTGGAGAATGTTCCATGTGTCCGTGAGAAGAAAGTGAATTTTGATGCTTTCGGATGGAATGTCTTATCAATAAGGTATATGTGTTCTAACGTGTCATTTAATGCTTTTTTTTTCTTATTAATTTTCTGTCTGGATGTTCTATCCATTGGTGTAAGTGGAGTGTTAAAATTCCCCACTATTACTGTGTTACTGTTGATTTCCCTTTTTATGGCTGTTAACATTTGCCTTATGTATTGAGGTGCTCCTATGTTGGGTTCATAAATATTTACCATTGTTATATCTTCTTCTTGGACTGATCCCTTGATCATTATTTAGTGTCCTCTTTGTCTCTTGTAATAGCCTTTACTTTAAAGTCTATTTTGCCTGATATGAGAATAGCTACTCTATCTTTCTTTCTTTTTTTTTTTTTTTTTTGTGGTACACGGGCCTCTCACTGTTGTGGCCTCTCCTGTTGCAGAGCACAGGCTCTGGACGTGCAGGCTCAGTGCCCATGGCTCATGGGCCCAGCTGTACCGTGGCATGTGGGATCTTCCCGGACCGGGACACGAACCCGTTTCCCCTGCATTGGCAGGCAGACTCTCAACCACTGCAACACCAGGGAAGCCCTCCAGATTTCTTTTGATTACCATTTTCATAGAATATCTTTTTCCATCCCTTCACTTTCAGTCTTTATGTGTCCTTAGGTCTGCAGTGGTTCTCTTGTAAACAGCATATATATGGGTCTTCTTTTGTATCCATTTGTCCAGTCCATGTATTTTGGTTGGAGCATTTAATGCACTTACATTTAAGGGAATTATTGATATGTATCTTCCTATTGCCATTTTCTTAATTGTTTGGGGTTTGTTTTTGTAGGTCTTCTTCCCTTCCTCTTTTGTTCTCTTCTCTTGTGTTTCCTGCTTAAAGAGGTTCCTTTAGCAATTGTTGTAAAACTGGTTTGGAAGTGCCTAATTCTCTTTCTTTTTGCTTGTCTGTAAATCTTTTGATTTCTCCATTGAATGAGATCCTTGCTGGGCAGAGTAATTTTGATTGTAGGTTTTTCCCTTTCATCACTTTAAATATGTCCTGTCACTCCCTTCTGGCCTGCAAATTATCTGCTAAAAATCAGCTGATAATCTTATGAGAATTCCCTTGTATGTTTTTTGTTGCTTTTCCATTGCTGCTTTTAATATTTTTTCTTTGTACTTAATATTTGTTAGTTTGAATAATATTTGTCTTGGTGTGGTTCTCCTTGGGTTTATCCTGTATGGGACTCTTTGCACTTCCTGGACTTGATTGACTATTCCCTTTCCCATATCAGACAAGTTCTCAACTATAATCTCTTCAAATATATTCTCAGACTCTTTCTCTTCTTCTACTGTGACCCCTATAATTCAAATGTTGGTGCATTTAATCTTGTCCCAGATATCTCTGAGACTGTCTTAATTTATTTTCATTCTTTCTTCTTCTCTGTGACAGTTATTTCCAACATTCTATCTTCCAGCTCACTTATCCTTTCTTCTGTCTCAATTGTCTGCTATTGATTTTTTCTAGTGTATTTTTCATTTCAGTTATTGTGCTGTTTATCACTGATTTTTTGTTCTTTAATTCTTCTTGGTCCTTGTTAAACATTTTTTGTGTCTTCTTGAAACATGGCTTCATTCTTTTTCTGAGATCTTGGATCATCTTTACTATCGTTTTTCTGAACTCATTTTCAAGTAGATTGCCTATTTCCTCTTCATTTATTTGGTCTTGTGGGGTTTTACTTGCTCCTTCAACTGCAACTTATTTCTCTGTCATCTCATTTTATTTAACTTACTGTATTTATGGTCCCCTTTCCACAGACTTCAGGGTTGTAGTTCCTCTTGCTTCTGTTGTCTGCTCCCTTTTGAGTGAAATTGGTCCAGGTGCTTTTGTCAGCTTCCTGGTTGGAGGGACTCGTGCCTGTGCTCTGATGTGTGGAGCTGAGTCTTTTCCCTCTGATGTGCCAGACCACATAAGGGGGTGTGTTTTAGGGTGTTTGTGAGCTTAGTACAACTTTAGGCAGCCTGTCTGCTGATGTGTAGGTGTGTGTTCCTGTCTTGCTGGTTGTTTGGTGTGAGGTCTCCAGCACTGTAGCCTGTAGGCGATTGGGTGGAGCTGGGTCTTGGTATCGAGATAGATACCTCTGGAAGAGTGCATGCTGATTAATATTCCCTGGGCCCAGGAATTCTCTGTTGGTTCAGAATCCTAGACTTGGCATTCCCACCCCAGAGGCCCAGGACCAACCCCTGTTTGGGGAACCAAGAGCCCACAAGCTGAACAGCACTGCCAGAGAAAAAAGAAAGAAATGAAAGATAAATAAACAAACATACAAACATACAAAATCCAAGACAAATGGTAAAAACCAAAACAAACAGCAGCAACAACACAACACACAGGCAAAAAAAATAAACAAAACAAAAACATAAAAATGATCAAAAAAATAAAGAATAAAAACAAGAAAAAACACAGAGTAGTAAGAAAGTAAATAAAAATAGAAAAATAAAAAAGGTGTATTTTAAAAAGTTAAAGTAAAGTAAAAAATGAAAAATAATAAAAACAACACTGCCAACAACTGAACAAGACAAAACAAAACAAAAATAATAGTAACGAAAATATTTTCCTGGGGCCTCCTCTGTCTGTTTCCTTGTTCTCACAGTGAGCAACAGCCAACCCCTGCCTCCCCAGCAGGCCCTCACATAACTCTAGGTAGATCTGTGGATCTTCTGTGGGCACTGTGGGGGCAGCTCACTCTGATCTGTCCCATTTCATGCCAGTACTTACACCCAAAGTCTACTGCTGCCAAATTTAGACTGGTATCAGTTGTGGGAACACTTGTGTATTCATATGTTCCATAGAAACAGGATTTACCAAACCAATCACAGGATTTAATCTATGGCTTGTGCAACTGCGTGGAGAGATTTCCTTTTCTCTTCCTTAGTTGTACCACCCCTGGGGCTCAGCTTTTATTTTGGCCCCACCTCTGCATGTGCACCACCCTCAGCCATCTGTTCCCCACCCAGGTGAGAGGGAGCAAAAGCAGCAGCTGACTGGGATACACTTACTCACTCAGGTCAGAGAGGGATATGGCAGCCACAACTGAGATGTGCATGAATTGCCTGCAGCATCATAGACCAGAAGGCAGTTGCAAGAGATTGGGGTGCACTCACTCTGGTGGGAGTCCTACCCAGTGCCCTTGAAGACAGGGGCTGTCATGTGGGGGTGGCCCCACCCCTTGCCTACCACTCAACAATGGCAACTCATTTCCTAGGTAGACCTCATTTCCTCTAGGGGCCACAGAGCCCCTCACTCCTGTCCCCTCTGTTGTATCTGTGCAGCCAACAGCTGTCCTCTCCCTGGATCTGGTCTCTTTACCCTATGCTTTAGAACTCAGCCCCCATCAGCACTGGCAGATTCCCATCTCAGGCAGGGGAACCCAGGGCTGATTCCCAAGGAGGCTTTGGGATGGGTGGTGCTCATTACCCTGGAGCCTACATGAGTGGAGGATACTTTGGCTTCAGGGGTGGGTGAGCCTGCTTAGATGAGTACTCTCCCCAGTACCTGCAGAGGCCAAAGAAGCCAGCTGGTGGGGAAAGGGTTTGCAATGGCGGCTCTGTGCCTTGCACGCCCCTCAACAATGATGCCTTGCTGTATGGTGTCCCTGGCTTTTTCCTCAAATATTCCCAGTTGTGGAGCTCCTTAATCCTCTCCCATCAGACTGTCTTTTCACAGCCAACAGCTGTCCCCTCCCTGGATCCATGCTCCAAACACCACTTTCTAGCACCCAGCCCCCCTCTGCAACAGGAGATACATGACTCAGGCTGAGGTCTGCACAGCTGCAGCACAGACCATACACTCAGTTCTTACTTTGTTCTGCCTTCCATAGACTGTCCGCTGCTTTCCCCTTTAGTCCCCTGAAGGTCCCTTTCTGTCCCAGCTGATTTTCCCACTGTAAGGGGGTTTTTCTGAATGCAGGGGTCTCTGCTCAATTTCAGCTTCCCACCAGGGTTTCTGGTCCCTTTTTTGATTCCTTTTTCTTTTTCTCTTTCTTTTGTGAGGGGATTTTTCTTGTCCTTTTAGGTGTCTGAAGTCTTCTACTAATGTTCATCATGTGCTCTGTGAGAATTGTTCCATTTGTAGATGTATTCTTGATGTACTTGTGAGGAGAGAAGAATTCTGCATCCTCCTATTCCACCTTCTTGACTCCTCCCCCATCAATTCTATTGAGAACTCAGAATGTGGTTTTAAACATTCATTCATTTGACAAATACTTATTGAGTACTTACATTGTTCCTGGCACTAGTCTAGATGCTGGTGATTTACCAGTGAACAACAACAACAACAACAACAACAGATTCCTATCCTTATAGCACTCAAGATCTAGTTGGAAGAAGAATGATACAGGGAGACAATCAACACCATAAATATAAAAATACCACTTGTATATTAACTAATTTAAAAACTTTTACCAACTCTGCCTAATGCACTGGTGTCAAGACTGGTAACAAGGAAGAGCTCTGATGTATTTGCATGGTTAACTTTCACAAAGCCAGTTTACTTTATCCATAAATGTCCTAGTAATTGAAGCAACGGTAAAATTTAGTTTAGCATTTTACTATTAAGCAGTAGTCATTGAATATTGGAAAGATGGTTCTGGGGGATCATTTCACAGAAAAACCAATTATCTGTTCTTTTAACCATTATTTGACCATGTAAAATAATGAGAACCAACAATTAAATATATTTTTCTCTACACACAATAAGATGACATATATAGATACAGAAGTAATATTGACAGTTTAATAACTAAACTAGAAAATTTTCATTTTAACAAATTCAATAGGCCATAAAAATTATTGTCACATTAACTTTTTTTAATGGTGAATTACCATTAGTGTCCAAAGGGAAATGTTGTTTACAATTCCAGAAAAAAAAAATCAAACTTGTGAGTGTTAATGGAATCATTATTCAACACTTAACACTTTTTCACATCTCCTCCCATTCTGGGTTTGTTCTATTCATCCAGTGCCTCTTGGATTCCACGTCTCAATTACCAACAACTTTTTTTTATAAATTCTATAAATCTTAAAAACACTTTACAATTCTGGGAAATATGGTTTTAACATAAAAGATAAATGCAAAAGCAGCAATGTCTTGTTATATAGACCTTGACATCTCCATGGGCAAGTGCTGGATGAAACCATCTGTTATACAGGATTTGAGGTTTAATAGATGTCACTGTCACCAAATCAACAAAGCATTATGATTATGGGCCGCCTGCTACAACATGGAAATAGCCTCATTATAACAAACAAGATGTTATAATGGTGACTATTTAGATATGATTCTCCTGTAAAAGTATTTCCTATTCTACTGTTTGCTTGCCACTCAAATGGATGTAGATGTATTCTATAAACTGGTCACCAGTTTACACAAATACTTTCAAATATCCTTTAGCAATGTAATGTCTTAAATTGGCCTCAGGCTAAGTATATGAAATCTCTTATTTCATTTTCAGTTGAAGATGATTTCATCTTTACTTTTCCTCCCCCAATATTGGGAGGATACTGCTCTGGACACATGATTTTAAATGCACTCATTGCATGTCTAAGAAAAACTTTATTTGGATTGATTTCTACTATATCTGCCTGTCAGGTGGGTTTCTTAAAACAGTTGATATTATTAGCATGACAATTCATTATTTTTTTCTTAAATAAATACATCGATTGAGTCTTTACATGGCATTAAGGAAGAAAAAGTCATTTTGTGGTAGCAAATAGGTACATTTCCAAACCTTCCACTTACAATTTGAGGATTGCTACATTATTTTTCCCAAGCTGTCAACATTCTCAATGCAAAACAACTAAAAATATAACTCCAATGATGTTAACAATTTACATCTGAACCATGCTAATAATTATAGTAACACTAATATTAGTACAGTTTATATTAATTTATTTTTCTTTTTGTCATACCCAGTTATTTCAGAGGGCCATTTTTTTATATACAGAAACATTCTACTAACCAGAATTGAATTCTATACAATTATGTGGCTACAATTTTTGTTCTTGCATGTCCACATGTGTGTGTATATGTGTGCACTGTCAGAGAATGATCTCTGGAATCCATTGGAGCACATTTGTTCAATAACGTGATTTATTGCTGCTTATGAAACAAATGCAGCAACTGTAAACAGAGAGCAGATTGGCTAATAAACCACAAATATGTGTTGTGCAAACAAAATTCTACAGATGTCTGGCATTATAGTATCTTAGTTAAAGCACTTTGGGTATATATGAAAGACTTATTTATGTATGAAATTAAATGGTGCATTTTCCTTGCAAGCACACTGCATTTCTGCACATATGGAGGTGTGTCTTTCTAAGTTAAGTAAAAATAAGAGTGTTTAAATAAATGTATGGGAGTGTCCATGATAGCAGTGACTCTCTACCTCAATTTTTTAAAAGGAAGTTTCTTTTTATAAGTAATAGAAAGCAATGTGTTTATGAAGGCTGCTGACATAAAAGTAAGTTGATAGTCAGCTAACATATCAGTTAGTTGACTTGAAGTTATGTTTGTAACAATACAGAGACTTTTATTTGAAAATCCACATTAAAATGGAAACATGATAAAGTCTTATCATTGGGTTAGAAGCTCACAGTATGCATTAGAAATAAATGTAAATATCCAAAATTATTTTTCTACCTAGCCTATTTAAGGCATGGGCACGTGGATATGTAAATAAATATTTCATGTAATATTTATTACATGGCTCTGCACCATGTAATATTAAATTTTCTGTTGTTGGCATAAAATGTAAGGCAATCAGACAGTATAAGAATATTATTCTGATAACTGAGTACACGTGGGAACTATCGTAAACAGGATTTCAGTGTGTAATATGTTATAAATCTTTGTGAGGGCCTCAATTTTTATTGAATTCACAGAAGGTGATTTTCCTTATTAAATACTGAAGGAAGGGGGGATCTCCAGATGATTCAAACCTTTTAAAATATCTTCATGATAATTTTATTTCTGTCTAGTCTATAGGTCCTAGAAGACTGAGAAAAAGAGAGTAAGCATTCCTGAAAACTTGCCAAATGTACAATAAAGGCAAGCTCTAAAAAATGTTTTGTTTCTTTAGTGGAAAAACAATTTTGCATTTAAACATGCAATACTAGTCTGTTAAAATATAATAACCTGAAAAATCTTTGAATCTCTATAAGATTAATGTTTTTAGGTGACTATAACCTCTTGAATTATATAATTATATAATTAATTATTTATATAATTATAATTAATTAATTATATAATTAACCTATCAGTATGCTATGTTCATCTGTGCTTATAAAACTTAAAATGTAAAAGTAAATGATTAATGGAAATTGAGAAATGTCCATAGTTGGGCCTCAGCATAATCGTGATTTTTTAACCAAGGTAAAACACGTAAATGTTTTCTCTCATTAATTTCTAATAAAGATTTCTCCCGCCTCCCAAAAATATTTTTCCTTCCCCAAAATATTAATTTTATAATTAATATCGAGTTAACAGACTTTTTTTCTGTCTTCTTTTGGCTTAACACTGTTACTCTTCACTCAGCCATTGAACACTGCATCAAAATTTTAATGTTTTACTGAAAGCAAGTTTCCAAAAGCTGTTTAATCAAACTGATATGTTTTTCATTACTTCAGAAAACATGCAGACTGTCTAAAAGTCTGTTAATGCCTTTGAAAATGAGAGAAGAATTTTCAGCAAAATATTTTCTGCTGATAGTCTAAAAATCAATTTAATTAAAAGTTTATTTATTAAGTGTCTTCTATGCACATAACATTAATTTAGTATGTTTCTCAATATAATTTAAATTGTGTTTATCAATAAAGAAACATTTTTAGTCTTATAATTAATGAGCTATGATGGAATTTAGAGTTGGTAAGTTGGATCTATGCATGTATATGTGTTTATGTTAGCAAAGCAATAGTACATTTTGTACAAAGACAGATCAAAATACACTTAAATCTGTAGAGTTTAAAGAATATTTTTATTAAATATATCAATAGACACAAGACTTTTTCAAACTTGAATATCTATTGTAATTTACAGAATAATTTGTAACCTGTCAGCATTAGCCCTAGTAAGAATTCAAGAGGTTATAGTCACCTAAAAACATATACCTTTGTTATAATTTTAAACTCATTCAAGGTACAATGGATTGTTTTAAAGCAGAAACTGAATATTCATCTATGAAAGAAATTATAGATTTAGCATTGGTTAAGTAAGTAAATGATATGGTTGGCTTATGTGACAACCATCCTATTGATTGGCTTTGGGTCATTTCATTCTTTTATTCATGACGTTTTCATTTACTCATAGAAAAGAGTTATTGAATGCCACTCTGTTCTCAGTGCTGTGGTAGATAATACCAACACACCAGTGAAAAATATGTGATGTTCCTGCTCTCCTGGAGCTTACAGCTTAAATAAAGAAACAGTCCTCTTCCTACATCAAAAAATATTTATTACTATTCTGATGTATGTTATGAGGAGATAACATTTGGAAGATTACATTGTAGTGTAACACAGCAAAACTTAAAATCTAATGTCAAAAAGTTCAGTTTTTAAAGTCATTTACTTTTACATAGTAGCTAAAACTTTTCCCTAGACAAATCTTTTTATAGATTCCAGCTTTCTAAGATATTCTTTATGCTTAATATTTTGTTATTTCCTGGGATTTTCAATCCTTAATCTAAAGTTTCTCACAAAAATAAAAATTATTCTTACATTTTTGTGCAAAGGATGTGAAACACATTGAGAGGAAATACAGTGATAAGACCACAAACTCTAGAGCCTCACAACCTGGGTAGAAATCTTGGTACTATATTAGCCATAGGCAAATTCACCACTCTTTGCCTCAGAATGACAGTACTATCAGTGTTTTTGTTGTGAGTTTTTTTCCTTCCAGTTTTAGAGATAAAATTGACATATAGCACTTTATAAGTTTAAGGTATACTGCATAATGATTTGACTTATCTCTTAACTTCCATATGATACATCCAGCAGTGTTTAGTATATTGATCATGTTTGTACATTACATCTCTAGTACTTATTTATCTTATAACTCAAAGTATGTACCTCTTGAATGCCTTCATCCAATTCCCCCTCTTCCAATGCCAGGCCTCTGGTAACCACAAGTCTAATCTCTTTTATTATGAGTTTGGCTTTTCGTTTGCATGTTTGTTTTGAAATATAATTAACACTGTCAGAAAAATAAAAATATTCTTAAGGTGGGAAACAGAATGTAAATTCTCATACAATTGCAATTTGTAAACAAGGATCAGATGAAAGAAGTAGGGGTGATTTAGCCAAGAGTGGAATACCTTTATGTTCAATCTATCAGTGCTGTTTTGTTTTTTTAACATCTTTTTGTTTGTTTGTTTGTGTTTTTAACCACAAACTTCCTTTATTTGGCTTGCTTTTTGCCTATTAATCAGGAAAGGTCTATATCAGAAAATATAAGCCAAATTGTCCCCACAATGAGTGGTTTCATGTTCTGGCTTCCTACAATATTTTTCTCATCTCTTTATTCCAGCCCATAGAATGCCGCATTATAATTTATCAGCTTACATATCTGTCTATCTACAAGCCAAGGGTTTTTTTTTTTACATCTTTATTGGAGCATAATTGCTTTACAATGGTGTGTTAGTTTCTGCTTTATAACAAAGTTGATCAGTTATACATATACATATGTTCCCATATCTCTTCCCTCTTGCATCTCCCTCCCTCCCACCCTCCCTATCCCACCCCTCTAGGTGGTCACAAAGCACCGAGCTGATTTCCCTGTGCTATGCGACTGCTTCCCACTAGCTATCTATTTTATGTTTGGTAGTGTATATATGTCCATGCCACTCTCTAACTTTGTCACAGCTTACCCCTCCCCCTCCGCATATCCTCAAGTCCATTCTCTAGTAGGTCTAATTGCTTTACAACGGTGTGTTAGTTTCTGCTTTATAACAAAGTGAATCAGTTATACATATACATATGTTCCCATATATCTTCCCTCTTGAGTCTCCCTCCCTCCCACCCTCCCTATCCCACCCCTCTAGGTGGTCACAAACCACCTAGCTGATCTCCCTGTGCTTTGTGGCTACTTCTCATACACCCACTATGGAGAACAGTATGGAGGTTACTTAAAAAACTACAAATAGAACTACCATATGACCTAGAAATCCCACTACTGGACATATACCCTGAGAAAACCATAATTCAAAAAAAAAGTCATGTACCAAAATGTTCATTGCAGCTCTATTTACAATAGCCAGGACATGGAAGCAACCTAAGTGTCCATCAACAGATGAATGGATAAAGAAGATGTGGCACATATATACAATGGAATATTACTCAGCCATAAAAGGAAATGAAATTGAATTATTTGTAGTAAGGTGGATGGACCTAGAGTCTGTCATACAGAGTGAAAGAAGTCAGAAAGAGAAAAACAAATACCGTATGCTAACACATATATATGGAATCAAAGAAAAAAAAAGTCATGAAGAACCTAGGGGTAAGAGAGGAATAAAGACACAGACCTACTAGAGCATGGACTTGAGGATATGAGCAGGGGGAAGGGTAAGCTGGGACAAAGTGAGAGAGTGGCATGGACATATATACACTATCAGTGCTGTTTTGTTTTAAGTGTGTCTTAAACAGAATGGAACTAGACTGTTAAAAACTCAATCTAAATAGAAAGCCAAGAAATAAACCTTCATATACTTGGTCAATTAATTTATGACAAAGGAACCAAGAATATACAATAGGTAAAGGACAGTCTCTTCAATAGATGGTGTTGGGAATACTGGACAGCAACATAAAAAAAGAATGAAACTGGACCACTATAAAATTCCATGCAAAAATTAACTCAAAATTGGTTAAAAACTTGAATGTAAGACCTGAAAACATGAGACTCCTAAAATAAACATTGGGGGTAAGCTCCTAAACATTGGTCTTGGCAAAAATTATTTTGGATTTGACACCAGAAGCAAAAATACACAAGTGGGACTACATCAAACTAAAAAGCTTTTGTACAGCAAAGTAAAACATTAACAAAATGAAAAAGCAATGCAGAGAATGGAGGAAAATATTTGCAAATAATATATATGATAGAGAGATTAATATCAAAATATATGGAGAATTCATACAATTTAATAACAACAAAGGTCTGATTTTAAAATGGGCAGAGGAACAGACATGTTTCCAATGAAGACATACAAATTACCAACAGGTACATGAAAAGATGCTCAGCATCACTAATCATCAGGGAAATGTGAATCAAAAACCACAATGAGATATCACCTCATACCTAATAGAATGATTATCATAAAAAAGACAAGAGTGAGCAAGTGTTGGAAATGATATGGAGGAAAGGGAACATTTGTGCATTGTTGGTGGGAATATAAATTGCTGCAGCCACTATGGAAAACAGTATGGCGATTCCTCAAAAAGATAAAAACAGAACTTCTATATGATCCAGCAATTCCACTTCTGGGTATTTATCCAAAGGAAACAAAAGAGATATGAGTACCCCATGTTCACTGAAGCATTATTTACAGTAGCTAATACATGGAAAAAGCCAAAGTATCCATTGATTGATGAATGGATAAGGAAGATTTGTATATACATATAATGAAATATTATTCAGGCATTAAAAAGAAGGAAATCTTGCCATTTGTGATAGCATGGATCAACGTTGAGGGCATTATATTATGCTAAGATAAATTAGACTAAAACAAATAATATATAATCTCATTTATATTTGGAATCTAAAAAAAATTAAAAAGTAAAAGCAGGGCTTCCCTGGTGGCGCAGTGGATGAGAATCTGCCTGCTGATGCAGGGGACACGGGTTTGTGTCCTGGTCCAGGAAGATCCCACATGCTGCAGAGCAGCTGGGCCCGTGAGCCATGGCCACTGAGCCTGCACGTCCAGAGCCTGTGCTCTGCAATGGGAGAGACCACAACAGTGAGAGGCCTGTGTACCGCAAAAAAAAAAAAAAAAAAAAAAAAAGTAAAAGCACCAGGTTCATAGGTACCCAGAACAGATTGGTGGTTGTCAGTGGCAATGAGTGAGGAGTGGGTAAAATGGGTGAGTGGTCAAAGGGTACAAACTTCCAGTTATAAGATAAATAAGTCTTAGAGATGCAATATGCAGCCTAGTGACTGTTGTTAACACTGCATTTTGTATTTGAAAGTCACTGAGAGAGTAGATCTAAACATTCTCATCACACCCAAAAAATTGTAAATGTGTGGTGATGGGTGTTAATTAAACTTATTGTAGTAACCTTTTCCTAATATATACATATATCAAATTCTGGGGACTTCCCTGGTGGCGCAGTGGTTGAGAGTCCACCTGCTGATGCAGGGGACACGGGTTTGTGCCCTGGTCCGGGAGGATCCCACATGCCGCAGAGCAGCTGGGCCCTTGAGCCGTGGCCGCTGAGCCTGTGCGTCTGGAGCCTGTGCGTCTGGAGCCTGTGCTCTGCAACGGGGGAGGCCGCAGCAGTGAGAGGCCCACATACTGCAAAAAAAAACCTACTACAACATTACATGTCAATTATATCTCAATAAAAATAAAATGATTAAAAACTAAATCTGAGTCTCTCTCTTTAATAGTTGAATTTTATTGATTTACTCTTATTATAATTCCAGGCCTGCCAGTTAGTGCTTTCTCTTTATTTCATTTTTCCATTTTATTGCCTTGTGATGGTATAAATGGGTTTTCTGTATTTCTTTAATGGACTAATATTATACATTATTTGTCTCTTATTTTAATAATTATCTTTAATATTTTCACTGAAATATTTAAATTTATATTTGTTTTAAAATGCTTTTTTCAGTAAAAATTTTTTTCCAAAACAATTCAATAATTTTGGGAAGCTTTTACTGTTCTATGCCTCTCTCTCCTACTTCCCATGTTGGTATCTTCTAAATTTTATGTCCAGTTTTTATTTAATTTCATATGCCTAAAATCTATAAACTTTAGAGGTGGTAGGATATTATTTTAGATAATAAGCTGATTTTCCCTGCCCTTTCCTCATTCCCACAGACTGCTCATCATACTTTCAATTATATGCTCTGTGCCCCCTGAGTCTCTGTCCAATCTTCCTTCATTCATAGACTAGCTATACAGATGCCAGTTCTTTGGACAGACCTAGAGAAATAGGGGCATTGTACTCATGGATCAACTCTTCCTCCCCTGGTGGAATCTGAGAGCTGGGATTTTTTTGTCCACTGGCTCTGTGCTGAAGAGGGGGAAGGTCTATGGCATCTATCATTCTAAACCTCCATTTCTATTCTCCCATAGGCAGCTAGATTCTGCTGGACCCATCAGAACTTCAAGAGAGACAAGACAGAAGCCTGTCTCCTATGGAGTCCCCTCTGAAGGGTTGAGATGCTGGACACATGAACCTAATTCCTCCCTCCCTTGAGAGAAGTTGAGAACTAGGGGGTCTCTTCCTGATCACAAGGCAGGGACTCCAGGAAGAGTGCCCAGAATCTCCATACTTGCTTCATTGACTCTGCTTTTCATATTCACCTGGGGTGCAGAAGCTTTTCAATTAGTTTTTGTATTTCTCACAATGGGAATTTGTCCGTGGATTATTGTTGCATTATTGTATTTGTGGGCAGAAGAAGAGTCCAGGGCTTCCTACTGTGCCATCTTTTTGACATCACTCTTGTCTTTTTCCAGTGTCTTAGGGTGGAAGATTAACCTATTGATTTGAGATCTTTCTTCTTTCTTGACATAGACATTTATTGTTATAAATTTCCCTCCAAGGACTATGTTAGTTGTGTCACACAAATTTTGGTATGTTCTGTCTCCATTTCATTTATCTCAAAGTATTTTCTGCTTTTCCTTTTGATCTATTCTTTGATACATTGTTTACTTAGACATGTGC